>NC_056525.1:4106778-4146871 GCF_019175285.1 Sceloporus undulatus | reverse complement strand
ACTTGAGTATCCGTGATTTTGTTATCCACGGAGGGATGGCAACCCCTGCAGATACTAAGGGCCCACTGTATATGAGATACCAAGAACTGGACATTATACTTGAGATGTGGCCTGAATAATGCAGAATATAGTGAGACTATGACTTCCCTTGACTTGGAAACTAGGGTTCTATTAATGCATACCAAAATATTATTTGCCTTCTTTGCTGCAGCATCACACTGCTGACTCATATTCAATTTATGATCAAAAATAATCCCAAGGCCTTTTTCATGTGTACTACTGCTTTGCCACTTGTCCTCCATCCAATACCTGTGTATTTGGTTTTTATGGCCTACATGTATTTGCATGCATATCTCTTGAATTTCATTCCATCAGTTTCAGCTCAATGTTCTCTTTTATCAAGGATCCTTTTGAATTCTGTTCCTATCTCTCAGTGTGTTAGCTGCCCCTCCCAGTTTCTTATCATCTGCAAACTTGGCAAGGTTTCCCTCTACTCCTTCATCTGAATCATTGATAAAAATGTTGGAAAATGACAGAACCCTGCGGCACTCCGCTTGAGGCTTCCTTCCACTTTGAAGCATCGCCACTGATGATGACTCTTTGAACATGGTTTTGCACTCAATCATTAATCCTTCTGATGGTGTTTCCATTTACTCCACATTAAATCAGTTTGCTAATCAAATATCACAGGGGAACATATCAAAATGCTGTACTGAAATTCAGACACTATCCCCAGCATTCTCGCCGTTTACTAACTAGTGACCCGATCAAAAAATGATGTTAGATTTATTTGGCAGGATTTGTTCTTAACAAACCCACGCTGGCACCTACAAATCCTTGCAATGTTATTAAGATACTTGGGAACAGTTCAGAAAGTATATCAGTAAGTTTCTTCTGTATCCTGGAGTTTAGTTTGTCTGGCTGTGCAGATCAGAATTCATTTAGGTTAACTAGGAGATTAAATTAATTCAAATTTATGAGTTTCCTTGCCTGAGAAAACCCTATGAAATTCATATGGTCACCATAACTCATTAGGTGAGTGGAAGCCTTGCAGGCAATTTCATTGTCTGAAGGTGGAAAAGCCAATTCTGGGATCAGCTATTTTAGATCTGATCCTAACAAACAGTAATGATTTGGTTAATGGGGTGGAAGCAGCAGGATCCTTAGGTCGGAGTGGCCATGTTTTCCTGGAGTTTCTTGTACAGTGGAAAGGGGGATCCAAGCATAGTCAGGCACGCATTCCAGATTGTTGAGAGGTGATTCTAGCAAACTTAGGGAAAAATTGGCAGCAATGCCATGGTCAGGAATACTAACAGAGAAGGGGGTCCAGGAGGTATGAGAATGCCTTAAAGTGAGATTTTGAAGGCAAAATTTGAAACAGTTCCAATGAGGAGGAAAAATGGAAGGGGCTCAAGAAACCAGGATGGATGTCTAAAGAACTGTCAACTGAGCTAAGACTCAAAAGGGACATGCACAAGAAACGGAAAAGAGGGGAAATCCATAAAGAGGAATTCAGACTCATAGCCAGCACTTATAGGAAGAAAGCCATAAAAGCTAAAACACAAAATGAACTCAGGTTCATTGCTAGAGAGGTGAAAATAAAAATAAAAAATGGCTATTTTGGTATGTCTAGCAATAGGAAAAACAAGGAAATAGTTAAGGCCGCTGAGTGGAGAAGATGGCAAAATGTGAACAGGGGACTAAGAAAAGGCAGAACTACTCCAGCAACTTCTTTGCTTCCATCTTCTCCAAAAAGGAAAACAGTTCTCAACCTGGGGGAAATGGAGCAGATGATGTAGTAGGGAAAATGCAACACCAGATCGATAGAGAGGTAGTACTGTATAGGAATACCTGGCCAGTGGAAATCAATGCAGATCTCCAGGGCCAGATGAACTGCATCTAAGGGTATTAAAAGATCTGGCAGAAGGAATCTCAGAACCACTGTTAATAATCTTTGAGAGCTCCTGGAGAACAGGAGAGGTCCCAGCAGACTGGAGGAGTCTCCATCTTCCAAAAAGAAATAAAGAGAAGACCCAAATAATTACAGCCCAGTAGTCAGGCTGACATCAACACCAGGAAAAATTATATTGGAGAGCATGAAACAAGACAGTCTGTAAACACTTAAATAGGAATGCCATGGTTACTGAATGTCAGCATGGGTTTCTCAAAAACAAGTCATGCCAGACTAATCTTATCTCCCTTTTTTGATAAGAATTTAAAGCCTAGTAGATGAAGGGAATGCGCTGGATGTAGCATATCTTGATTTCTCTAAGGCCTTTGATAAGTCCCCCATGATATTCTTGCAAACAAGCTAGTAAAATGTGGGCTAGACAATGCAAAGGTTAGGCTGATGTGTAGTTCATTGACAGACCGAACCCAAAAGGTGCTCAGCAACGGCTGCTCTTTATCCTCAAGAGAAGTGACCAGTGGGGTCTGTCCTGGGCCCAGGGCTATTCAACACCTTTGATGATGTGCAGGCTTATCAAATTTGTAGATGACTATACTTAGCCAGGAAAAAAAACCCTGAATGTAGAGATTCAGGATGGGTGGCACCTGGTTTGACAAGAGTACATGCGAAAGGGCACTAGGAGTCTTATCAGACCAGAAGCTGAACATGAATCAACAGTATCCAAACCATGATACCTTTATTGGACCAACCAAAATGCACAATTACATGTTGCAAGCTTTCAAAGCCACACTGGCTTCTTCATCAGGCAAACAGGAGAAAGAAATAGAAGGTGTTAGTCCTAGGCATGCATTTTCTGTTTCTGGCCTTAGTTCAGATGGTAGGGAAGACTATTTGCAGGATGGCACCTCTCCCTTTGGCCATGCTGTCACTGGGAGATTTTCAAAGACAAGGACATTTAATGTCCATTTGCAATTCAAAGAAGATTTTTCCTTGGAATCCAGAATGTCTCTTTGCTTTGTGAAGCCATGGGCTCCTGTGTAGGCAGAGAACACTGAATTTCTCAAGAAGTCTTCATGTTTTGCATCAGGAAAACTTTAGGCGTCTTAGAGGCAAAATATGCCAATCAGTCCCAATGTTAGAAACAATTACTTTACCTTTGTTGGAGGCAGAAGCCTCAGATGGCCAGGTCCCACTGTCTCTCTCTCCATAGGATTCCCCTGCAATGGCTAAAATGCAGTATCTTGAAATCCAGAAAACATCTAATGTTGGCCATATAGCAAATCCACAGTGTGATGCAGCAGCTAAAAAAGCCAATGTGATTCTAGCCTGTATCAATAGGAATGCTATTTAGTCTCTAGATCAAGGGATTCCCGCTTGGCCATAGAAACCCACTGGGTGACCCTGGACAAATCATATACTCTCAGCCTCATGGAAAGGCCATGGCAAACCCCCTCTGAACAAATCTTGGCAAGAAAACCTCTCCATAGGGTCATCATGGGGTCTTCTCAGAATTGAATTGAAGGGACATAACAACAATCCCAAGGAGGATGTAAGAGCCCCGAGCGTGGAACATTCTTAAAAGTTATGACCAAGAAGACCATTTGGAACTGGCAGAACATAATGCCTCTCAGTATCAGTCTCTGGGGATCTCCCACTTCTTATTACATTTGTTGGCAGCAGAGCCGAAGAAGACAGCTTTGATTTTCAAAAGTTATTTCTTCCTTTTACACATTGCTGTGTTTAAAATGCAACACTTTGTCATTCCTGGTGGTTGCCGCTGGTGTCTCCACTGTCAAGGGGAAGGTGATGAATAAGCTTCAGGTTCTAGTCTGCCCTTAAATGGAGTTACCTAAGGTGCTGAACTCGACCCCCTCCAGCAGCTTCAGCGTCGTGAATTGTTCTGGCTGCATCAACACTGCAGAATTAATGCAACCTGACACTGCTTTAACTCTCATGGCTGCATCCTATGGAATCCTGGGATTTGTAGTTCATTGTGGCACCACAGCCCTCTGACAGAGAAAGTGAATTATCTGATAAAGCTACAAATCCCAGGATTACGTATTCCTCTAGGACAGCCAGAGTCAAAATATCAGGATGCTAGTCCATTTCACAGCAAGAAGGAACCATAGAATTAGAGAGTTAGAAAGTACCTCAAAGGGCATCTGCTAAAGTAACCCTGAGAAGCAGTCAAGTTCACCGTTTACCAAGTTAGTCTCTTCCATTTCATGTTATTATTAAATTCAATGCTTATTTTACAAATGCACTGTCAGCACAAGGCGAATGTGTTTTGCATTCCCCAGAGTTTTTGCAGGGCACTAGAAAGCAAAAAGATCAGGATCAGTTCATACTGAGCCATTGGAAAAGACAGAGCCAGCATGGTACAGTGGTCTGAGTGCCGGGCTAGGACTCTGGAGACCAGGGTTCGAATCCCTGCTTGGCCACAAAAACTCACTGGATGACCTTGGCAAAGTCACACTCTCTCAGCCTCAGAGGAGGGCAAAGTCAAATCCCATTCTGAACAAATCTAGCCAAGAAAACCCTTTAGGGTTGGCATTAGACTTGGGAGCTCATAAAAATAACAATGATGGAAAGGACATGCCCAATTGCCATGCTTTTTCTTATAGTTGAACAGCTGTAATATAAGGATAGGAATCATACAGCCCTCCAAATGTTGCTGGACTGTAGCTCCCAGCATCTTTCTTCCTTAGCTGTGCTGGATAGGGCTGCTGGGAGTTGCAGTCCACCTACATCTGGAGAATCAATATTTTCAAAAAACAGATGCTCAACATCTGGAGAAGAAACAAGGGAGTATCCCTGAATGGGTCAGGCCTCCTCTGCGGTCGTCTTGCACGGTTACTGAGTCACCAGGAAAGAGAAAAAACAACATGTGCATGGGACAAACACTTCTCCTTTCTGACAGCAAATTTCCACCCCAAAATATTCAGTTGTATTTCCCTAGAGATGTCACACCGACTTTTGCGAAGGGGAAAAGCAAGGCGCTGGGGAAGTGTGTTCCTTGGCAGCATTAGCTTTCACAGATTTAATCTGCTTCGTCGGATGCATTTGGCCAAGTAGTAGACTGCAGCCTATGAAAGCTTATGCTGCCAACTTCTTTCTTTAGTTTCAAAGGTGCTACAAGATCTCCTTACATACTGATTCTACAGACTAACATGGCTATACCTTTGAATTGTAGAAACCATATTTAGGGACTACAGCTCTCAGAATCCCCATTTTAATAGCCTAGATGTATGTTCACGGAGGAGTTAAGTAAGACAAAGGGTTTTTAACGTAGGTTTTAATTTTTAAAAAAACAACAACACCCTGTTGTGTTGTGTTTGTATGCAGTTTTGTTTTGTACCTGTAAACACCAAGGGATCTTTCATACTACACAACTATAGCAGTATGATTCCACTTTCAACTGCTGGGGCTGTACCTTATGGGATCCAGAACCATAGAGTTGGAAGGGGTCTGATGGGCCATTGAGTCCAATCCGCTGCACAGTGCAGGATCTCCAGCTCAAGGATCTCCAGCTGGTAACTCTTCATCCTCTTCTTGAAGATGTCCAGAGAAGAAGACCCCACCACCTCTCTAGGCAAGTGGTTCCATCGTGGAAGCACTCTCACTCTCAAGAAGTTACTCCTCATGTTCAATTGAAGCCTACCTTCATAGAGTCATAGAATCATAGTTTGGAAGAGACCCCAAGAGACATCCGTGCAACCCCATTTTCCCACGCAGGAAGACACTATCTAAGCATTCCCTGTCATCCTAAGGTCATGGAGCTTTCTTGGCATGTTTCTTCAGAAGGGGTTTGCCATTATCATCCTCTGAGGCTGAGAGAGTGTGACTTTGCCCATGGTCACCCAGTGGGTTTACATGGCTGAGATGGCATTTGAACGCTGGTCTCCAGAGTTCAATGCTACACACCAATATTTCATGAAGACTGAGATGAGTGTGGCCAAGCAACACCAGAGTCTGGCCAAGATGGAAAAAATTAATAATGAGGAGCAACAGACGGATGGGAGTTTCTCAAAAGAGAGATACTGAAGGCACAATTTCAAACGGTTCCAGTGAGAAAGAAAAACGGGAGGTGTCTCAAGAAACAAAGATAGATGACTAAGGAACTTTCAACCGAGTTAAGTTTGAAATGGAAGATGTATAAGAAATGGAAAAAGGGGGAAATCACAAAAAAGGAATTCAGAGAAATAGCAGGCATTTGTGGGGTAAAGTCAGAAAAGCTAAAGCGCAGAATGAACTCAGGCTTGCTAGAGAGGTTAAGAACAATAAAAAGGGCTTTTTTGGATATGTCCGCAGCAAAAGGAAGAAGAAGGAAACGGTAGGTTCACTGCGTGGAGAAGATGACAAAATGCTAACAGAAGACAGAGAAAAGGCAGAATTACTCAACACCTTCTTTGCCTCAGTCTTCTCAGAAAAGGCAAAGGGGCTCAACCTGAGGATAATGGAGCAGAGGACAGAATAGGGGAATTTCAGCACAGAATAAGTAAAGAGATAGTAGAGGAACACCTTATTAATCTCAATGAATTTAAGTCTCCGGGACCAGATGAACTCCATCCAAGGGTATTAAAAGAACTGGCAAATGTAATATCGGAGCCATTGGCAATAATCTTTGAAAACTCCTGCAAAACAGGAGAGATCCCAGCAGATGGAGGAGGGCAAACGTTGTCCCCATCTTCAAAAAGGGGAAGAAGAGGATCCCAACAATTATCGTCCAGTTAGTCTGACATCAGTACTAGGAAAGATTCTGGAGCAGATCATTAAACAGAGAGTCTGTGAACATCTAGAAGGCAATGCCATCATCACAAAAAGTCAACATGGGTTTCAGAGAAACAAGTCATGCCAGACAAATCTGATCTCTTTCTTTGATAAAATTACCAGCTTGGTAGATGAAGGGAATGCTGTGGATATAGTATATCTTGATTTCACTAAGGCCTTTGACAAAGTTCCCCATGACATTCTTGCAAACAAGCTTGTAAAATGTGGGCTAGATAAAGGAACTGTTAAATGGATCTGTAATTGGTTGACCGGCCGAACCCAAAGGGTGGTCAGCAATGGCTCCTTTTCATCCTGGAGAAAAGTGACCAGTGGGGTCCCACAGGGCTCTGTCCTGGGCCCAGTGCTATTCAACATCTTTATCAATGACCTGGATGACAGAATTGGAAGCATACTTATCAAATTTGTAGATGATACCAAATTAGGAGGAATAGTTAATACTCCAGAGGACAGGACCAACATTCAAAATGATCTGAATAGACTAGAAAGCTGGGCCAAAGCTAACAAAATGAAATTCAACACGGAGAAATGTAAGGTATTGCACTTAGGGCAGAAAAATGAAATGCACAGATATAGGATTATGGGGGACACCTGGCTGAATGAAACTACATGTGAAAGGGATCTAGGAGTCCAAGTAGACCACAAGTTGAACATGAGTGAACAGTGTGATGCGGCAGCTAAAAAGGCCAATGCTATTTTAGGCTGCATCAATAGAAGTATAGTGTCTAGATCAAGAGAAGTAATAGTGCCACTGTATTCTGCTCTGGTCAGGCCCCACCTAGAATATTGTGTCCAGTTCTGGGCACCACAATTCAGAAAGGACATTGAGAAACTGGAGCGTTTCCAAAGGAGGGCGACAAAAATGGTGAAGGGTCTGGAAACCATGCCCTATGAGGAACGACTTAGGGAGCTGGGGATGTTTAGCCTGGAGAAAAGAAGGTTAAGAGGCGATATGATAGCCCTGTTTAAATATTTGAAAGGATGTCATGTTGAAGAGGGAGCAAGCTTGTTTTCTGCTGCTCCAGAAAACAGGACCCGGAACAATGGATGCAAGCTCCAGGAAAAGAGATTCCACCTGAACATTAGGAGGAACTTCCTGACAGTAAGGGCTGTTCGACAGTGGAATGCACTCATTCCTCGGAGGGTGATATATTCTCCTTCCTTGGAGGTCTTTAAACAGAGGCTGGATGGCCATCTGTCAGGGATGCTTTGATTTGGATTTCCTGCATGGCAGGGGGTTGGACTGGATGGCCCTAGTGGTCTCTTCCAACTCTACGATTCTATGATTCTATGACAAGTGGAGAAAGGCTGCAGCAGTTTGCTTTTGCCAGAACCTACAGAGAAGGGCAGGATTCCACCCTTCCTCTCTTTTACACTTTGCCAAGTTAACTGAGCAAAAACTACTTTTGCACATTGAATTCAATCTGTGGCAACTCAAAGAAGCTGAGAACAAAAGGGGAAACTGGGAGGAGGGGAGAGAAACTGCGACATGTTTAAAACAGCTGGAAAAATGTGACAACAGAGGATTAAGAAGTAGTGTGGCGTAGTGGTTTGAGCACTAGACTATGACTCTGGAGACCAGGCTCAGCCCTGCTCAGCCATGGAGACCCACTTGAGTACTGTAAGTCACACTCTCTAAGCCACAGAACAAATCTTGCCAAGAAAAAGCCATGATCGGGTTGCCATAAGTCAGAAATGACTTGAAGGCACATAGCAACAACAGCAACAATTGCCAAATCGGGACAGTTTGGATGGTATGCATTTGCAATTCAGTGTTGGCCATGACTATGAATTTTATAGTTTTTTCTTAAGCAAGGACTCCTCAGAGCAGCTGGTCCAGCAGTTGGTGGTATTCCTTGGCAGTCCCCCTTCCAAGTACTATCCAGGCCTGACCCTGCTTAGTTTCCAAGATCAAACACAATCTGGTGTCTTCTAGGTATATAGGTCCTTGGCTGCACCATAAATCTGCATAAAGGCAGTTGTATTGTTAAGTCCTTGCCTAATACCTTTGAACATGGAACTTACTGTTCCCATAACTAGCCAGAGCCAACATCTTTGCTCAACACAACTGGAATCTCTTTCCTGTGTAGTTGTTGCCAAGTCACTTCTCATCAGTATATCCTTGCAATCAATGGTATATTTGAATATATATATATATATATATATATATATATATATATATATATCACCAGTGTGCACCACATTTCATTTCCTTATACCAAACTTGATTTACCATTTTATTGTCCGGAAAACCAGGGCATCTTCCTTAATCTCTTGCTGGACAGACTCAGGGCACCTTCCTTAGTCATACAGTTGGAGTTCCCTTGATGAAATCTTGAGGTGGGGTTTTCTCACCAGAGTAAACCAAAGCAAAAAACATAATGCAAATATCCAGCGAGCTCTGATTGATGTATTTTACTTCCTTTCTTGTCCTCTGATTGTAAGGCCAGAGATGGGGAAACAATGGGGTTTTCCATCCGGAGCCTGGGTTGACGGCTGACTTATTGCGAGATAAGGAAGTCTTGGGGTGGTGATGGTGGTGGGGCAAGAATTATAAAGACTGCCAAGGGCTAGGGAAGACCATTGGGTGTTGAGTTGACCAGCCATCCCAAGGACAGAGAGATTGCAACTGCTCCCTTGGAGCTATCAAGACTCAAGTAAGTCATTTCTTCTTATTGTCGCTGTGTGCCTTAAAGTCATGGTTCGAGTGCCAGCTCAGCCATGAAACATACTGGGTAATCTTGGGCAATACTCTCAGCCTCAGGGGAAGGCAATGGCAAACCTCCTCTGAACAAATCTTGCCAGGAAAAAAACATAATAAGTTTGCCGTAGGGCCGCCATAAGTTGGAAATGATTTGAAGGCATGCAACACTAATAACAACAGATCCCAAGTGGGACTGATCTTGGCACTTTCTGGGGTTGACAATGACAAGGGCCACTGAGAGAGGGGTGCTCAGGGCTAGTCCTTCTCAGTGGCTGCTGTCAGGTTGTGGAATTTCCTCCAACATGAGTCTATATTGGCCTTCTTTCTTTCCTTCCATTGGCAAGTAAATCCTGTAGGCCCTTGACATCCACTGGGGTTTGGTTCCAGGACCCCCTGTGGATACCAAAATCCATGGATGCTCAAGTCCTGTTATAGATAATGGTGTCCCTTATATGAAATAGCAAAATCAAGCTTTCCTTTTTGGAATATTTTCAAGCCATGGATAGTTGAATCCAAGGATATAAAAATCAATGGATATGGAAGTCTGACCTTAAAAAAAAAAAACTAAACAGGTTTTTGGTGATTAAGGCTACACTGCAGAAATAATGCAATTTGACACCATTTTAACTGCCAAGGCTTTATGCTATGGAATTCTGGGATTTGACTCCGACTCAGGAGATGTTTAGCCCTGTGTGTCAGGGAGCGCAGGTGCCACAACAAACAACAAATCCCAGGATTCCATAGCATTAAGCCAGGGCAGTTAAAGTGATGTCAAACTGCATTATTTCTGTAATGCAGATGCAGCCTATTTTGTTGGGCAGAAGGGTCTTTTAGCATGATATAGGCATAAAATAGAATCTACAGTTGACCCTCCATATCCACCATTCATAATTCCAAAAAGCAAACTTTTATTTTGTCATTTTATATAAGAAACACCATTGTACAATGCCATTGTATTTAATGAGCATCCACAGATTTTGGTTTCTGCAGGGGTCCTGGAACCAAACCCCAGTGGATACAGTATTTTAGTCTTATTGTTATATTTTAAAAATGTTCTCATACTGTTTTAAATTCAAAGGCCTCAACCATTTTGGTCTGGAAAATCAGTATGCGACAGGATCTTGTAGCATCTTTGGGACTCCCAGAAAGAAAGAAGCTGGCAGCATGAGAATTCATAGCCTTAAGCTACCAGCTTCTTTCTCTCAGCCTCAAAGGTGCTGCAAGATCCGTTTGCATAGTGCTATAAATTCATGACGTTTGGATAAGATAGCTTATTTAATTGTTTTTTGGCTCTTTTTTATTTGTGGGTTTTTAAGCTGTTTTTCATTATCGCCCGTAAGGCGCACTGTATGCTATGTTGGGAGAAAGCAGAGACAGAAAATGAAATATATAAATAGAATGATTCAAGGATAGGAACTCTCTGAGCAAAGGCATTAAAGCCACTCTGGATTGCTGAGATACACCAGAATTTATTTTGTAATGTATTGGGTTTTTTAAAATATTGACCCCCAATATCTTGGGCCCTCCAGAAGTCTAGGGCCATAGGATTTTACTCTTCCAGGCCCCTTCTCCTTAGCCTTGTCTAGCATGCAGTTGGTGGCCAACCTCGCAGGGCTGTAGCCGCAGGGACTACTGGTCTCTGGTTTCTATATGCAAAGGGATCTTGTGGTACTTGGGAGACCAAGGGTGCATCTACATTATAGAAATAATGCTGTTTGACTTATAGCTCAGACCTATATAATCCTGGGAGTTGCAGATTTACAGCGTCTTTAACCTTCTCTGCCAGGGTTGTGGCACCTCACAAAACTACAAATCCCAGGATTCTGTAGGATGGAGCCATAGCAGTTAAAGTGGCGTCAAACTGCATTATTTTTATGGTTTAGAACAGGGGTAGGCAACCTGCGGCCCAGCAAGGCCTTGGGACCGGCCCCAGCCTGGTCCTGCTGCCGATTGCCGCTGGGGCCTTTGGCGTCTCGTGCGAGGGGCATGGTGGGGTAATTGTCTATAGAAGCCTCAGAAACATGCATTTATCTTAACATTAAAAAAAAATCAGCAATTTTTTTTGCGTGTCCTCCATTTTTTATTTAAAAAGTGCCCTCCATTTGAAAATGTCCTACATTTGTCCCGGTTTATTTATTTATTTAATTTTTAAAAAAATTATTTAATTATTTATTTTTTGGCTTTGGCCCCCCAGTTGTCTGAGGGACAGCAACCCGGCCCCCGGCTGAAAAGGGTTGCCTACCCCTGGTTTAGAAGATGCACTCATAGGCTGCATCTACGCTTTTCAGAAATAATGCAGTTTGACACATCTCTAACAGCCATGGCTCAATGCAGTGGAATATTGGGGTTTGTAGTTTGCTGTGGCACCAGAACTCTCTGTAAATATCTCACAGAACTACAAATCCCGGGATTCCTTAGCATAGAGCCGTGGCAGTTAAAGTGGTATCAAACTGTATACACTGTATAATTGTACAAACTGTATAATATCTGCAGTGCAGATGCAGCTTGGGTGAAAGAAGTTGGAGCATACGTTTTTGTAACTTGGTTGCACCTATAGAATCATAGAATCATAGAGTTGGAAGAGACCACTAGGGCCATCCAGTCCAACCCCTTGCCATTCAGGAAATCCAAATCAAAGCATCCCTGACAGATGGCCATCCAGCCTCTGTTTAAAGACCTCCAAGGAAGGAGACTCTATCACCCTCCGAGGAAGGAGTGCATTCCACTGTCGAACAGCCCTTACTGTCAGGAAGTTCCTCCTAATGTTCAGGTGGAATCTCTTTTCCTGTAGCTTGCATCCATTGTTTCGGGTCCTGTTCTCTGGAGCAGCAGAAAACAAGCTTGCTCCCTCTTCAATATGACATCCTTTCAAATATTTAAACAGGGCGATCATATCACCTCTTAACCTTCTTTTCTCCATGCTAAACATCCCCAGCTCCCTAAGTCGTTCCTCATAGGGCATGGTTCCCAGACCCTTCACCATTTTTGTCGCCCTCCTTTGGACACGCTCCAGTTTCTCGATGTCCTTTCTGAATTGTGGCGCCCAGAACTGGACACAATATTCCAGGTGGGGCCTGACCAGAGCAGAATACAGTGGGACTATTACTTCTCTTGATCTAGACACTATGCTTCTATTGATGCAGCCTAAAATTGCATTGGCCTTGTTAGCTGCCACATCGCACTGTTCACTCATGTTCAACTTGTGGTCTACTTGGACTCCCAGATCCCTTTCACACATAGTTTCATTCAGCCAGGTGTCCCCCATAATCCTATATCTGTGCATTTCATTTTTTTACCCTAAGTGCAGTACCTTACATTTCTCCATGTTGAATTTCATTTTGTTAGCTTTGGCCCAGCTTTCTAGTCTATTCAGGTCATTTTGAATCTTGATCCTGCCCTCTGGGGTATTCTACAGATGCATCCAGTTTCCTCTATGAACCTGAGGAAGGAGACCTGAAAGCGCATGCTACCAATATCTTTCATTCAGTAGTCTCAAAGATGCTACAACATCCCTTTGCATGCTGCTGTTTTGGTCTCTGAATTCTGGTTTCTATAGTGAGGCACGTGGAAGTTCCAAAAAGAAATAATAACTCTCCCTGAAAAAGGAAAAGAAAGAGAAAAGGAACTGAAGATAACAATGTCTGGTTGCAATGACTGGTTGCCTTGTTGGTTCCCTAAGTCTGGAATAGATAAGGTTGATTTGTGTCTCTTCATGGGTGACTGCATAGTTTCCTGCAAGTGGTTACTAGGATTCTTGCAAAGGATACTGGACAACTTGGGAGACAGGCGAGATATAAGAAAATTAAATAATTATAATAAAAGAATAATAATCTGATGCTCCAAGTTATCTCCCCTTCTTCTCAAATCATGGTCCATAGACAGAGTCATTGAATAGATTTTTTAAAATCACCTTATCAGTTAAGGAATCTCAAGCATGCGCCTCTGCTTGATATATTGAAAAGGCAATAGAGCCTGACTCTGCTAATTACAAAAAAGTAGATTGTAAAGTTAAAGTTTTTTTAAAAATAATATTTTAAAACCATTAATTTCAATTTCAGTTGATTTAAGAGTTGTGTGTTCTAGTTGGTTGGTTGGTTGGTTAGTTATAGGGGTTTCTAATGCCTCTGTGCTATTGCTGTCGTACCATTTCATTTTTATACCAGCCTCAGATCCTTGGTGATGAAGGTGCGATAATTAATTGTAGGAAATAAAGAAATAAGACTTCACATCTTCTCCTTCCGATTGGTCATCAAGTTTCCCAGACGGTCCAATTTTTCTCTTTTTAGATTTCACTTAGGGTGCATCTGTAGTTGTTGTTGTTGTTGTTGTTGTTGTTGTGTGCATCCAAGTCATTTAAGGCAAACTTAACATAGGGTTTTCTTGGCAGGTTTCTTCAGAGGAGGTTTGTCATTGCCATCCTCTGTGGCTGAGAGAGTGTGACTTGCCCAAGTTCACCCTATGGATTTTAATGCTCGAGTGGGAATCGAACCCTGATCCCTGGAGTCATCATCCAGTGCTTAAATGACTACACCACACTGGCTCTCATTGGATGCATCTACATTGTAGAAACAATGCAGTTTGAACCCACTTTAAGTGCTGTTGCTCCATTCCATGGAATGCTGGAATTTGTAGTTTTACAACTTCCCAGCCAAAGAGTGCTGGTGCCTCACAAAACTACAAACCCCAGGTTTCTGTAAGATGGAGCCATGGCAGTTAAAGTGGTGCCAAACTGAGTTATGCCTACAGTGTAGATGCACCTTTGGTTAATATGAAGTAACTGGCTATTTGTACAGAAGTTTCTGTTAGGAGATGGTGATTCAGCCTAACAATTGCAATGATTTTCACTTGTCTTCTGATGTATGAATAGCAGATAGGTGGTGGTATAACCGTCTGTCTGTCTGTCTGTCCGTCCGTCCGTCCGTCCATCCATCCATCCATCCATCCATCCATCTATCTATCCCACTATACACAGACAGTAGGTCTAACTTGGACTACAGACCTCCCATCCACGGCTAATGAGAAACAACAAATAATTTCCAACATTTAAGTACTGTATTTCTTTAAATATATAAAACGTAGCGCATACAGTTGCTTGCATTTAACCAAAAGGTTGCAGTATCTGCAGCAGCCACAAGGCTGCACTGAACAACACAATAAAACAAATTTGTAGATCAAGTGCCAGTAAGTAAATTTAAAATTCTATCAAAGTTGTAAAAACGCATCCTGACTTTGTAATTGAGGCTACATCTGCACTGCAGAAATGATGCACTTTGACACCGTTGGCTTAGTGCTATGGAATTCCAGGATTTGTAGTTTTGTGAGATATTTGGCCTTCTCTGATGGAGAGCTCTGGTGCCATGACAAACTACAAATCCCAGGATTCCATAGAAAGGAGGCTTAGTAGTTAAAGCAGTGTCAAACTGTTTTATTTCTGCAGTGTAGATGCAGAAAGGGTTGCACTGGATCCCCATTGGGGTCTCTTCCAACTCTAGGAATCTATGTGAAGTCAGCTTTCATGGCCGGTATCCATGGTTTTTTGTGGGTTTTTCAGGCTGTGTGGCCATGTTCTAGAAGAGTTTCGTCCTGACGTTTCGCCAGCATCTGTGGCTGGCATCTTCAGAGAATGCTTTGCCTGGAAAAAGTGGGTCTATATATACTGTGTGAGCCTGGGAATGCAGCACAGAACAATCCACATGCAAATCACATCTATGATTCTATTATTTCAACTATGGAGGTAGGGCAATTGATAGGCCCTTAGCTGAGTAAATACAAGTCTGGTGTTACTCTATTCTCTTTCCAGCTCTGCTCCTAATAGTGGTGATAACAGGTTTATATCTGCACTAGTAACAAGCCTGGAAAGAAGCCACGTAGCCACCATGGCAGCCATTTTACGCATGGACAAGTGTCACCACTGTGGCAGCCATTTTGTGGTGACATCCATGACAGCTTCTCAAAATTCCAAAGGTGTACATACACTGCACCAAAATGGACCAAAATGAAGACCCTGGACAATCAATCCAGAAAGGACACAGAAAGATGAACAAAACATTACCGCTGAGCTTATTACCATGGAAATCTGTGGCGTACGGTAGATAATCCTGGATTAGATGGATCAAAAGTCACACTCGGAGTATATGGTGATATGCAGCCTTGCTTTGTATTGACTTCCTAACTTGGTTGTAAATCATTTCTAGAATGCAAAATGGTAACTTTCTGTCCCAGAAACTGGAAGAGATGCTCACACAGCTTTCTCTTGACCCTTCTTCCTTGGCTAGCTATCATCCAATCTCTCTTCTTCCTTTTCTTTCTAAGGTGGTGGAACGAGTTGTCTATTCACACTGTCTTGAGTTTCTTGAAACCAACTCCATTCTGGATCCCTTCCAGTCTGGTTTTCACCCACGGCGCTCCACAGAGACAGCCCTCACTAAGATCTCGAATGATCTTTTGCGGGCCAAGGCGAATGGCCTCTATTCTATCCTTGTCCTACTCGATCTGTCTGCGGCCTTCGACACCGTGGACCACTGTCTCCTAATAGACGTACTCTCTGACCTTGGTTTCTCAGGCTTTGTTCTCGATTGGTTCACATCATTCTTACCTGTCAGATAGATCTTTTTCAGTGGTCTCGGGTGGTCAGACCTCGTCTTCTGTCCCCTTATCTCTTGGAGTTCCTCAGGGCTCTGTTTTGGGTCCCCTTTTGTTCTCTTTATACACATTCTCCCTTGGCAAAGTTATCAGTTCTTTTGGTTTCTCCTACCATCTGTACTCTGATGATACCCAGCTGTACCTTTCCAACCCTAATCTTTCACCAGAGCTAGAGCAGCAAGTGTCATCCTGTTTAACAGCTGTCTCCCACTGGATGCACCATCAGCGTCTGAAGCTCAATATGTCCAAGACTGAGCTTCTTGTTTTCCCTCCTAAGCCCACCCTTCACTACTCCTTTTCTATTTCTGTCAATAACATCTATATCCAGCCGGTCCAGGAAGCCCGCAGTCTTGGTTTCATCTTTGACTCCTCTTTGTCATTTATCCCCCAGATCCAGACTACAGCCAAAGTCTGTAGATTTTTTCTCTATAATATCGCCAAAATCTGTCCATATCTCTCAGCTTCTACCGCAAAGACACTGGTCCATGCCCTAATGGTCTCACGACTAGACTACTGTAACCTCCTCCTGGCAGGGCTTCCCCTCTCTCATCTCCACCCATTAATTTCTGTTCAGCATTCAGCTGCATGCATTATTTCACTCACTCTCCATTATGATCATGTCTCCCCTCTGTTGTCTTCCCTTCACTGGCTCCCTCTTCCTTTCCGCATCAGGTACAAACTTTTGCTACTCACCTTTAAAGCCCTGCATGGGCTGGCCCCTCTTTATTTAACCGATCTTCTCTCTTCCTACATCCCTACTCACACTCTCCGCTCTGGCAGCCAAAGTCTCCTCTCTCAACCCAGGATCTTCTCTGCCCCATCCCGGATCCGTCCCTTCTCTCTTGCTGCCCCCCATTCCTGCAACCTTCTTCCTCTGCATGCACGGCTCATCACTTCCCTAGCCAGCTTTAAGGCTCAGCTGAAAACCATATTGTTTAGGGAAGCGTTCTCAGGGAATTTGTGATTGTCATATGGCTGTCTGATAATGTTTGATGTGATTTGCTTTTATATCTGATGTTTTTTAACTTGTTTTTTTCTTTCCTATACAGTATTGTAATTTTATCTATTCCTCTATCTAATTGTTATTACTTTTAGAGTGTACGCCTCGGGCAGGCTTTTATATATTCCTTAATTTTACAGCACTTTAGAAATAAAGTTTAATAATAATAATAATAATAATAATAATAATAATACATCATAAAAGCACCCACAATGGCCATCCAGCCTCTACTTAAAAACCCCCAATGAAGGACACCACTATTCTCCAAGATGTCTTCCACTGCCTAACAGCTCTTACTGTCAGGAAATTCTTTCTAATGTTTAGGAAGCATCTCTTTTCCTGTAGTCTGAATCCATTGCTCCTTGTCCTATTCTCTGGTGCTGCAGAAAACAAGCTTGCTCCACCCTCAGTACGACACCCCTTCCAATATTTAAACATGGTTATCTTGTCCTGCTCCAGGTGACTCAGATGATCAGAATACACAGCTATCTCCACCGACAGAAGATGCTCTGGGTTTTTGCCCTGACTCTCTTGACTCCCTGTTTGCAGCAGGCCAGAGCGGCCAATGGGGGCTTGAAAATCCGGCTCGCCCAGAAGGGTCTTGAATACGGTGCGTATACATCTCATTACAATCTCCATGCTCTCTGCATGGCGCAAAGTGTGGCTCAAGAGAAGGGCCACTTCTCACAGTCTTAAAAGTTGGAGGGGCACATATAGGTGAATGTGTTCTTTCAAATTGTGAATTCAAGAGGGATAGAAATCAGCAGCCATGCCCATTAGGGAATTGGGCATGGAGGAAAGATGTTTCTATTGATCCAGCAGTGAATGGCTCAACACATGGGAAAGATGAGATGAAGGGTTTAATGCATTTCAGGGATGGAGAAGGGGATCGAGCAAATAACTGAATCAATCAAAAACATATTTCTCCACAGGACTGACCCCTTGGCACTCTGAATCAGACCTCTGCTTTATAAGATGCATGAAATTTGTGGAGTTATAAGGCACCAGTCAGGGAAGGAGAACGAGACAGGATGCCACCAATTCTTCCCATTTTTTTCTTATCTATCTATCTATCATCTGTCTGTCTGTCTGTCTGTCTATCTATCTATGGCCTTCAAGTCAACTTTGAAGTATGGTGAGGCAGAATGGTGTGGTGGTCTGAGTGTTAGACTACAACTCTGGAGACCAGGGTTCGAATCGCTACTCGACCGTGGAAACCCACTGGGTGACCTAGGGCAAGTCACACACTCTCAGCCCCAGAAAGGCCCAGATGGGTTCACCTTAGGGTTGCCATAAGTCAGAAACAACTTGAAGGCACCCAACAGCAACAACAACAAGAGTTAATACCTGGGTGAGAAACCATTAACTAAAGGCTATATTTCAGAGCAAGGCAATGGCAGACCACCTCTGAGTATTCCTTGCCTATAAATGAAACTCATGGGGTCACCCTAAGTTAAGACAAGCAACTTGAAGACACACAAGCACACATCCCTTACAGTTGAGGTTTAGTTGGGGGGGGGGGCAATATTTATTCAAAGGAGATATGCCTTGACTTCTTCTTATGTTGAGAAAATGTGCCTTTACCAAGATCACTCAGTGGGTTTCTATGGGGTTTTGAACTTAAGCCCATGCTGGCTCATATATATATATATATATATATATATATATATATATATATATGGAGAGAGAGAGAGAGAGAGAATGAGTGTGTGTGTGTGCATGTGTGCACACAAACCACAAGATGTACAGATTCTTCAGCCAGGAATAGAGAGTACATTCTTCCATAAATTTGTGTGAGACCTCAGAGAATAAACAACATTATAGTTATTACTGACAAAGCATGGAAGCCATGCATCATAAAAGTTCTCTAATAAAGTTCCATTTTGCTTGTGTTGTTAATTTTTCCATAAGAGCAATGTTCCAGATGCATGTGTGTGCTACCGAACGAGTGACAGTCCCCTAAGATGTTCCCATACTGAGACAATTTCTAATCTGCTTGCCAGACATAGGGACATAATAAGATCTTTGTGCAACAAATGTTTATGGTCTTGGAGAAAAAGAGATAAAAGTGCAATTGCCAGGGAGACAGGGACTGTCTGGCCTGTGATTTAATCATTGCAGGGAAAAATTCAGAACAAAATGTTGCTGTGTTTGGACATCTCCACTGAAGGTGAATGTATGCACCATCATCTTTGCTAGTTAGTGCCCTACGGATTGGGGTTGACATACCTGAGGTAAGTTAGGAGGGGTAGCCAATACCCCAGCAGACAGGATCAGAATTCAAAATGATTTTAACAGATTATAAAGTTGGGCCAAAAAAACAAACAAAATGCATTTCAACAGGGAGAAATATAGGATACTATACTTGGGCAGTAAAAATGAAATGTACAGATATAGGATGGCTTATACCTGGCTTGACAGTAGTGTGTGCAAAAGGGAGTCTCAGTGGACCACATGTTGAACGTGAGTCAGCAGTGTGATGCGGCAGCTAAAAAAGCCAATGTTATTCCAGTGTGCATCAATAGGAGGGTAGTGTCTAAATCAAGGGAAGTAATAGTACCACTCTGTTCTGTGTTGGTCAGGCTTCACCTGGAATAATGTGTCCAGTTTAGGAAGGATAGTGTCAAGCTAACCAGAGGAGGAGAAGAATCCAGAGCAGGACAACGAAAATGGAGAAAGGTCTTGTAACAGTGAACAGTGACCAAATTATCAATAGGGAATTTAATTAGCTCAAGGTCCCAAGAGGAGGCCTGTTACTACACCTCAGAGATCGCCCCTTTGATCTGTATACCAGGAACTAGAAATCCAGAAATGAGGCAGAGGCTCTGCGTACAATCAATGTCTCTTTTATTGGAAACAGGGATTCCAACACACAGGCACATACGCACATGCATTCATACAAGACTCAGGAAATAACGTGGTAGATGTGGGATAGATATTAGGCTTTTCTCATGGAAATACGCACCTGATGCAGAGGTTCTATCTTGGGAAGTCCAATTTGTGTGAGGGTTTGTAAGTCTGCTTAATATTTAAGGCTTAGCAGACCAAGTCAGAGAGACTCTGACTTCAATCTGACATAGATTTTGGCTGCAAATAACCTGAGACAGGCCGGTAGTGATTGGAGAAACCCATGTTTTTCTCCTCGTTAATTGAGAGCTTGAGGAGAACTTTTAAAAAAAATATTCGTTCCAGAAATCCCCCTTTCAAAGGGTGATTTCTTCTCTCCCTTTCAGCAGCCAGCGAAATATTTTTCACAGATTTCTCTGAATGACAATAAAAGACAAGGCGAATAATTATGCTAATTACTTTGCATTTCAAACTCAATTACCATGTCAAAAAGAAGTTTGACAGAGGTTTAAACAACATTCCTATGCTTAAAAACCCTGAAGGCACACACACAAAAGGGGGGGAAAAGCCCAGTCTCAAAAAATAAACTGTGAAGCCCCAACAAGAAATGCTAGAGTTGAGGGGACTCAAGGACCATCCAGTCCAACCCCCTTCTGCTATGAAGTAATACATAGGAATACATGGCATACTAGAGGGCATGTAGTCTGACTCCTGTTCAACATCAGGATGACACTGGAAGATAGGACAAACTGAGGCTTTTCTTGGCATAAAGAGGAGTTTTGCCATGGGATGCCCCTAAAGCTGAGATAGTGTGACCCTCACAGATGAGAAGGGGAGGGGTCGGGTGCCAAGTGGCAATGCTCTTCTGCCAAGCAGGAATCCTCAATTAGGAGCAGAGTAGGGTGTGATGGCAAGAATTCTGCCATGAATAAAACCTACCATAAAGGAATACTTAGGAGTTGGAGTTGAAGCTGAGAGGATGTGACTTGCCCAAGGTCAGCCAGTGAATTTCTAGGGTGAACTGGGAGGCTAGAGTCCTGATCCCAGCTCAGCCATGTAAATCCACAGGGTGACATTGGGTAAGTCACACTCTCTCACTCATGGATATTCTGCACTCTCCTTGCCTATTATTATTATTATTATTATTATTATTATTATTATTATTATTATATCACCATGGGAGAGGTGCAGAGTTGGAGTTGAAGCTGAGAGTAAGTGAAATAATAATAATAATTTATGCCCAGCTCTTCAGCCAAAAGGCTATCAGAGCAGCTTACAAGACATTTCCTGGCCTGGTAAGTTTTGAGACTTGAATTTCTTGTCTTCTGTAAGAATTTGAATGTCAGAGCATGGCATAAAGGGTAGAAGGCCTCACTTTTTGTTCTCTTTTGTTTTTCAAACCAAAGCTGTGAATGAGCAAAGTTGGAGTGAGAATCACCCTAACAAAAGAAATAGACTCCAGGATGAATGGTAGCTTTTCTTACACAAAATATGCAAATGCTGGCCATCCGAGAGTCAGCTGAAAGTTTTGTCTCTCCCTTTCATTTCGAAATGACTAACAATCAAAATTCTTACTCATTGATAGAGAACTGCTCAGAATTTCTTCTCTCTAAAATGTTATCGAAATTGTCGAATTAGGCATATTTCTTCTAATTTTCGAATTTTGGAGAATATTCTTTACATCCCTACAGGCCGGTGACTGAGTGGCTGACAAGAGTGGCTGGCAGCAGCACATCCCTAAATTTAGGAGACCTTTTAAGGGTTTAACAGGGTCTCTAGACAAAAGGCAATCAAAGGAAACTGAAGTGTATTTCACATCTTAGGTCCATGTTTTGATCTCACCAAATGTTTCTGCCAGAGTAGGGACCCAAATGGCTATGCAAATGCCAGTCCTTTGATTCAAATGGTTCCCCCTCAATCACAAAGAGAGACACTTCCTTAAGACATCTGCCTGATAGCAGCTTTAAGGCAGCTCCTTGCATAGGGATGCCATATCCCGCCTGTAGGCAGGGCAATCCTGCTTTGGGCGGTGCTGTCCCGGTCCCGGTCCAGTTTGGCGCCAAGACCAGGACGGCACCACCCGCAGCCACCTCTGCCCCCGCGTGCGCCACAGGGTCCTCCAAGGCCTTGCTGAGGCCTGGGAGCGCTCTCCGCGGTTGGAGTTCCGGCCACGGAGACACTCCCTCCCAGGCCACAACGAGGCCCTGGAGGTGGCTCCGCAATCACAGGGTCCTCCAAGGCCTCTGCGAGGCCGGGGAGGAGGAGGAGGCCGCTTGGCACCGCGGCAATTGCCGCGATGCCAAGCAGCCCCCGTGCCCTTTCCCGGCCTGGGAGCAGGCCTAGGCTTCCTCCCAGGCCAGGAGGAGGAGGAGGAGGACAAGGTTTAAAAATGTAGGACCTTTTTAAAAAAAATTCCTGGCCAGGAAATTAAAAAAAACTCCTACATTTTCAAACCTTATCCTACATTTGTCCCGGTTTGGAAGTCCTCAGGTATGGCAACCCTATCCTTGCATGATCTCATCCATTTCCAGAGCTAGGAAAGGAAATTCATTTACATATCAAAACCCATGGCTTCCCTTTGTTTCAGTGGGAACCTGTTATTTAAATCTCATGCTAGGGCCATACAGCTACTCAGATCAAAATGCACTTTTGATATCAAGGTGCAGGTCAGAGGTTATCATTTGGATATATTAAAAAGGTGCAGATCAATGCCTATCATAACGAAAATGGAGAAAGGTCTGGAGACTATGGCTTATAAGGAATGGCTTGGAAAGCTGGGGATGTTTAGCCTGGAGAAGAGAAGGTTAAGAGGTGATATGATAGCCCTGTTTAAATATTTGAAGGGATGTCATATTGAAGAGGGAGCAAACTTGTTTTCTGCTGCTCCAGAGAACAGTGCATGGAGCATTGGATGCAAACTACAGGAAAAGAGATTCCACTTCAACATTAGGAAGAACTTCCTGAAATGAGAGCTGATCAACAGTGGAAGACACTCCTTCGGGGGGTGATGGAGTCTCCCTCCTTGGAGGTCTTTAAGCAGAGGCTGGATGGCCATCTGTTGGGGATGCTTTGATTGAGAGTTCCTGCATGGCAGAATGGGGTTGGACTGGATAGCCCTTGTGGTCTCTTCCAACTCTAGGATTCTATATGTACAGGTGTAGCTATCCACCTTTTAAACATTGTTCATGATAGGCAAAAGGTACAGTCCGAAATGATTTTGTGTCCGATCCAATGACCTATTCCTCTTGTTGCCCCCAAACATCTAAGTGATCCTAGACCTTGTTCACTCTTTGCAGGAAAGGAGTTTGGGCTGCAGATGTTGACCTCAATGCTGATGAAAGAACGAATTGAAGACATCAGTGGCTCCTATTCTTTTCCTCTTTATGGCATTGTACATTATTCTGTATCAGGGTAAGAGAGAATGTGACTCCTTTTCTCTTGGGGTCTAGGCCACCCACCCTCCTAAGCATTTTCTGTCAGAGAGCTCTAGTGCCTCCTCAAACTACACATCCCAGCATTCCTCAGGATGCAGCTATGGCAGTTAAAATGGTATCTAGGTGCTGTAACTGTGGACAATTGGTCTTCCGCATTTGTGGCTTTGACTTTTGCAGATTTGATTATTTGCGGTTTTGGTTAATATGTTCTCTCTAGGAATCTCTCTAGGTCCTCCAGTGAAGTTCTTCTAAAAGTTCACCATAGAGTTGTGCTGGAGAGCCTGGAAGGTCCTAGAAAAAACACTTCTCTAGGCATTGGTAGGTCCTCCAGCATGATTTTACGATTAACGTCTGGCAGATGTTGACCACAGAGTTTCACTGGAGGGCCTGGAAATTCCTAGAGGGGTGTTATCTCAGGTAAAAAGAACAGCTTTTTTATATTTGTGGTTTTCCCACATACATGGGGGTCCCTCACCCCTAATCCCAGCAAATGTGGAAGGACCACTGTAATCTGAAAGAAACATGTGACCCTTTCCTTCTTTTTTCAGGATCCAGATCAAGCATCTTCATGTAAACCACTCCACCGTTGCCTTCGTGGAGGGGAAAGGTCTCAGCCTCAACATCCAAAATGCAGAGTTCATGCTCAGTGGCACATGGAATCTGTCAACCAGGTTTGGATAAGGATTGCTTGCTTGTAAAGAGCCAGAGCTTGGGATTAAAGAGTTGCAAGCAACATAATTACCTACAACTAGTCTTTGGGCTTATTAAAATGTTTGCAAAGTTGAAAGACTTTGTGGGCAGGAGTGGGCAAAATCCATCCCTCTGGCACACAAGGCTTTCCATAGCTAAGAACCATTCAAAACATATAGAATCATAAAGATGACCCAAGGGCCATCCAGCCCAACCCCATTCTGCCATGCAAGAATACACAACCCAAGCACTCTTGCCAGATAGGCATTCAGCCTCTGTTTAAAAACCTCCAAAGAAAGGGACTCCATCAGCCATGGAGGCAATCTATTCCTCCATCAAAAAACTCTTACAATTATTCCTAATGTTGGACAAGCCCCCCCCCCCCCCCCCCCCCCGACCATAGGGAACGAGAGAGGATCAATGGACTCTTCTGGAAGCCTCCAGAAACAAACAGTGGTATCAATTTGGCACCAAGTGAGAACTTGGCTTCCCATTAAAGCCTTTGGGCCTAATTGATTTTATCCAGGCAGCATATGTTCTGCACTTCCACTATTTTCAATTGGCTTAACCAGTTTTAAATGGTCTGGGTTTTGTTTGGTACATTATTTAATATATTTTAAGTCTTTTAAAATTATTATTTACACTTTAAACTGACTTTATTGTAATCTGCCTTGAGATCTTCAGGTATAGGGCATAATATAAATATATATGTTGTTGTTGTTGTTGTTGTTGTTGTTGTGAGCCTTCAAGTAATTTCCAACTTATGGTGACCCTAAGGTGAGTCTATCATGGGGCTTTCTTGGCAAATTTCTTAAGAGGGGGTTTGCCATTGCCATTGCCATTGCCATCGTTTGAGATTCAGAGAGTGTGACTTGCTCAAGGTCAGCCAGTGGGTTTACTTGGCTGAGCCAGGATTTGAACCCTGGTCTCCAGAGTCCTGGTCCAATGTGCAAATCACTACACCATGTTAGCTCACATAGTGTGTGTGTGTGTGTGTGTGTGTGTGTGTGTGTGTGTACAAATAGCTTGAGAGCCAGTGTGATGTAGTACAGACAGAGTGACCAGATGTCCCAACTGCAAAAGAGGACCCGGCACGGCAAAATGCAGGAAACTGAAGAAAGAGGTAGGACATTACCAAACCAAACCTAAAAACAGTGATATAAATGACAATCCATGCTTCTTAGTCATGCTCAAAATGGAGGACATTTTGGAATACCTCCTGGACAGAAAGTTGAAATGTAGGGCATGCCCTGGACCAGGAAGACCTCTGTTCACCCTGAGCACAGACTCTCCTCTTAGCCATGGCTGACCTTGGGCAAGCCATACTCTCTCAGCCTCAGCAAAGGCAAACCCAGCCCCAGCAAATCTTGCCAATGATCGATTCTCCTTACGGTTGCTGTAAGCTGAAAATTACTTGAAGGCACATAACCACCACCAATAACAACCTCTTAATAGCAAACAAATAAATAAAGGAATAAAACAAAAGCATTTCGTGTGAGAATTATGACCCATTTGTCCAACAAAGCAAACCAGTATAAAAACCAACCAGTCCAGTTGTCCTCTCTATTCCATTGAGATCCTGTAATAATATCTCTCTGTTTGCCTTGCTATCAGCCTGATTTCAACTCTTAGCCTCATTTTCTTCCCGCAGACATGAAACTGGCACTGTTGACATCAGCATAAAACAGCTCTCCCTTTTTACTCTCCTTGGACTGGACAGAGATGACCGAGGACGGCCAGATGTGTGGTATGCTGACTGCCATTCATCCATCGGAGACTTGGATGTGACATTCCATGGGCAGTCAAGGTAAGGACGCTCTTCTGTCTGTGAGTTTTCCTATGCATTACTTTAATCACTGGGTGACCTTGGGCAAGGGACCACAAGGGTCATCTACTCTAACCCCTTATTATGCAAGGATATACAATTCAAGCCTTCCTAGAATCATAGAATCATAGACTTGGAAGAGACCCCCAAGGGTCATCCAGTCCAACCCCCTTGTGCCATGCAGGAACTCTCAATCAAAGCATCCCCGACAGATGGCCATCCAGCCTCTGTTCAAAGACCTCCAAGGAAGGAGACTCTATCACTCTCCGAGGAAGGAGTGTGTTCCACTGTCAAACAGCCCTTACTGTCAGGAAGTTCCTCCTAATGTTCAGGTGGAATCTCTTTTCCTGGAGCTTGCATCCATTGCTCCATTGGGTCTTAGTCTCTGGAGCAGCAGGAAAAAAGCTTGCTCCCTCTTCAATATGACATCTCTTCAAATATTTAAACAGGGCTATCATATCACCTCTTAACCATCTCTTTTCCAAACTTAACATCCCCAGCTCTCTAAGTCATTCCTTATAAGGCATGATTTCCAGACCCTTCACCATTTTAGTCACCCTCCTTTGAACACGCTCCAGTTTCTCTACATCCTTTTTGAATTGTGGGGCCCAGAACTGGACACAGGATTCTAGATGGGGCCTGGATGGACACAAAATCATTTCAGTCTGTACCTTCCAACTATCATGAACAATGTTTAAAAGCTATCCAAAGGTGGATAGTTGTACCTGTACATATAGAATCCTAGAGTTTGAAGAGACCCCAAGGGTCATCCAGTCCAACCCCATTCTGTCATGCAGGAACTCTCAAAGCATCCCTGACAGATGGCCATCCAGCCTCTGTTTAAAGGCCTCTGGGAAGGAGACTCCATCATTCGCCAAGAGAGTGTGTTCCAATGTCAAACACCTCTTACTATCAAGAAGTTCCTCCTTATGTTGAGGTGGAATCTCAACCCTGAAAGTTCAGGGTTGATCTGTTTAAGGACCCATTATTTGTCTTTTTGGCCATCCACAGGATCCTCAGCACTCTTCTTCAGCACCATATCTCAAATGGGCTTGTTTTCTTTCTGTCCCCTTTTTCACTGTCCAGCTCATGGTGATGGTGCCTTGGACAATTTAGTGCTCAGTTGTACATCTTTACTCTTTAGGATCTTGCCTCGTTCTTTCATGGCTGCCCTTTCCATTCCTCATCTTCTTCTTATTTCTTGACTGCAGTCACTATTCTGATCAATGTTTCATCGTACTGCATATATTTTAACTGCTTTGCAGGAATTAAAGGCACAGATGCTGGCCTCCACAATCTGGATAGCTTTACATCCTAGAGATGCTTGGGGAATATATGACCCAGAAAATGTAGAGAGCTCCATTTGTAAATGAGCTGATGTCTGGAGAAGTCTAATCGCTCTCCTTTTGCAAAAAAGCAAGGTTGATCTTCTTCCCATCTCACCTGGGAAAATTGTTAGCTGGGGCTGGGTTTCTTCTACAGAGAGTGCCTTGCTAAAACCTTCCAATGTGAGAGGAACATCACCCAGGCTAATGACTGGAATCCTCTTGGTGTTTTACACATTAGTAGGCTCCCCTACAGCAGCAGTTGCGCATTTGTATCCAAAGCACACAGACTATTCAGTTCAAGGTTGTGGAAGTGGAATTTTGCACATGATGCAATTGCACACAGATTAACAGGGTGCATGGACAGAGTCTCTCTGTGTTGTTTGCCTTCCATCTTATGGTGACCCTAAGGAACCCTATCATCAGGTTGTTTTGGCAAGATTTGTTCAAAGGAGGTTTGCCATTGCCATCCTCTAAGGCTGAGAGTATGTGGCTTGACCAAGGCCGCCAGTGGGTTCCATGGCTGAGCGGGAATTGAACCCTGGTCAACAAAGTCATAGTTAATGCGCATAGCACATTGCATATGGATGCACATTATGCAGAAAGAGAGACACACATATTTGGTATTGCAATTCACTATTGGGGTGGTATTGTGTAACTGTGAGCATAATGTTCCACTCGGCTCCTCAGTGTTGGATTTCAGCCTTTATTTTGCTACACATTTTCTTAGGTTAGCTCTTAGGAAACATCACATAGGTTGAGGCTGTGCTGTAGATTTCGCTGATGTTTCTTCTCTTTCCCACAGCTGGCTGTACAATATCTTTGCGATTGGTCTCAAGGGGATGCTGCGATCAGAAGTCAACAAAGAAGTGAGATTTTCAGCATTTAATGTAGATTCCTCCTCTCAGAACATCATGATCTGAAGGAGAATAGCTGGTTGTTATTGTTGTGGCATGCTTTCAAGTAACTTCTGACCCATGGCAACCCTACGGCAACTCTATTATGGGGTTTTCGTGGCAAATTTAATAATAATAATAATAATAATAATAATAATAATAATAATAATAGCTTTATTTTTAGCCCGCCTTTCCTGGGATCAAGGCGGGTCACAACAGCCAAAAACATGATACAATCAATATACAAAAAATTAAAATACAAAAAAATACAAAATCTCACAATATCTTAACAACAGTTAAAATCCAGTTAAAAATTTTTCCCCAACTAGTACAGGATTACAAGAACAATGAGGAGAGAGAAGGGGGCAACATGGAATGTTAGGGGTAAGCCTGCTGGAACAAAAAAGTTTTAAGCCCCTTTTTGAAGTATTCCAGGGAGGTGGCTGAGTGGAGCTCGTGCGGAAGCGAGTTCCAGAGGATGGGGCCAGAGATAGAAAAGGCCCTCTGAGTGGTGGTAGAATATCTTGCCTCTGGGACACGTAACAATTGCTTCCCAGCAGATCTGAGTGTGCGGGGCGGAATGTATGGGGAGAGGCGGTCCTCCAAGTACCCTGGGCCCAAGCCATATAGGGCTTTATAGGTAATAACCAACACCAACACTTCAAAGGGGTGTGTGCCATTGCCATCCTCTGAACGGGTGTCACTTACCCAAGGTCACCCGGCGATTATGCGATTTCCCCAGGACATTCACAGGATAAACCCCCGATCTCCTTTGTGTGATAAACTCCTTAGAGTGGTGTCAAATGGCATTGTTTCGACAGTCTAGCTCAATGATTCCCAAACTTTAATCTTCCAAATGTTTTGGACTCCACACCCCAGAATTCCTGATTGTTGACCCAGCTGGCTGAGGGTTCTGGGAAGTGAAGTTCAAAACATCTGGAGAACCAGAGTTTGGGGACCAGTGGTGTTAGATGCACCCTTGGAGTGGATGCAGCCCTTAAGGCTTGTCCTTTTACCATTGCCATCCTAATCTTTGACATAAAATATGTTGAATTCTCTTTACTTCTAGCTGTGTGCTGAGGTTGAAAGAGGAATCTACGAACTGGCGCACAGCCTGAGAACTATGAGAGGTGAGCATGACTGTCAGGAATTTCTGGATGTTGTTGTGCCTTTCTGGAGATTGTCCCTGGTCTTTGAATTTCCTTTTTCTCTCTGTCCTTCTCCAGTCTCTACCCAGATTGACTCCCTTGCTGCGATTGACTACTCCTTGGTGAACAAGCCAGATGTTGGTGTGGATCGATGCGATGTGGACCTCAGGGTAAACAGACACTCTACCTTCTTGTCCTCCAACTTTCGCAGGCTGCGTCTGCACTGCAGAAATAATCTGGTTTTACACCACTTTAACTGCCTTGGATCAATGCTATGGAATTCTGGGAATTGTCGTTGATTGTGGCACCAGCACTCTGGTGATGAAGCAGGAAACCGCAATGATTAATGTGTTGAACTTGCACAATCAAAATGGAAATTAATAATGTACATTTTTTTTAAATTTAAAGCTTTATGGGATTAAAAGAAACATAAAGAACATAGACCAATAATAATAATAATAATAGGATTTATTTATATGCCGCCCAATAACTGGGAATCCAGGTGGCTTACAACACAGGGAATAATAGGCTTACAATCTAAAAGACACGACTCAAAAGGAGAAGGGAATGGTGAGGGGGGAGGGGATCAGATCCAGCAGCTTCTCTCCCTCTGAGGCTTGGACCAAGGCAAATGGACTGGAGGGAGGGCTCTTCTATTTCAGGCTAGCCCTGATGGAACTGGGCCAGCCTATTCTCCTCCTCACAGGCTGGAAGATGACCCTTATGGAGGGAGGAGCCTCTGTCTTCATGCTAGCCCTGATGGAGCTGGGCCAGCCTACTCTCCCCCTCACAGGCCGAAAGATGACAGTTATGGAGGGAGGAGCCTCTTTTTTCAGGCTAGTCCTGATGGAGCTGGGCCAGCCTACTCTCCCCCTCACAGGCCAAAAGATGACAGTTAAGGAGGGAGCAGCCTCTTTCTTTAGCCTAGCCCTGATGGAGCTGGGCCAGTCTATTCTCTCCCTCACAGGCCGAAGGATGACAGTTATGGAGGGAGCAGCGTCTTTCTTCATGCTAGCCCTGATGGAGCTGGGCCAGCCTACTCTCCCCCTCACAGGCCAAAAGATGACAGTTATGGAGGGAGGAGCCTCTTTCTTCAGGCTAGCCCTGATGGAGCTGAGCCAGCCTGTTCCATAGGTCGAAAGATGACTCTTAAGGAGTCATGCTAGCCCTGATGGAGCTGGGCCAGCCTACTCTCCCCCTCAACGGCTGAAATACAAAATACAAAACATTTACATAAACACTTATAGACACATATGGCCATCCATCTACCTTGTGACAAACATAGACAAAACTACAAGTATACAAAAACATCTACAAAGAACTTAAAAATAAAGACCTCCAAATTTATAATAATGGCTATTTTAATCTTATATGAGTTTTCTCTTAACTCAAATTTAAGTTTTACAACAATTCTACTGTTCTTTATATTTAAACATATTTCTCTTTTAGCTTTTGGATTGGAATTATTTTCCTATTGCTATATATTTAGTTTTTGTACATTTATGCCCAGTGTTTAAAATTATATCATTTTTAGCTTTTGATTTCATATTACAATTCTTTCATAACGGAACAAAGTACATGCATCAAATACAAAGACCACAGTTTAATATCTTATCAATTTGTCCTTTCCCAATTATATGGCTCTTTTTATTCCCAGAGGTGTTCTTTCAGGGGTAGCCCTGTAAATAGCTCCTGAATAATGCGCATAATTTTTAATAATTTGCATAATATGCCAATTCTTTGCCCGGATATGAGGGACTGGACTATGGCAACCCTACTAAGGTGATTCCACAAATTTCATATGGTTTTCTTATGTGAGGACTCTGAAACAGAGGTCTATTCTTCATTGCAGAAATAATGCAGTTTAACACCGCTTTAACTGCCATGGCTCAATGCTCTGGAACCCTGGGATCTGTAGTTTGTTGTGGCACTAGAGCGTTCTGACAAAAAAGGCTAAATATCTCACAAAACTACAAACCGCACAATTCCATAGAATTGAGCCACGGCAGGTAAAGCAGTGTCAAGCTGCACTATTTCTGCAGTGCAGATGAAACCAAAGCCTACAGCACCTGTCTCTCATCTGAGTACTAACCAGGGCTGGCCCTGCTTAGCTTCCAAGATCAGATGGGATCTGGTGTCCCACTTTTCCAGATATCTTCTCTGAGCTTTATTACCCAGTTCTTTCTTCTCAATGAAAGAGAGGGAGAAAGAAGCCTACTATGAACGTGTGATGTATAGTCCCTGACTTAACCATTCTTCCTTCTTGTGCCTTTCAGGGTGAATTCTTCCCAGTTAGGAAATTCTTTGTACATGCTCTCCTCCCGGTTCCTCCTTTCCACCTGCCCAACCAGTCGGACTCCATGCTCCTCCTGGCGATCTCCGATTTCATCCTCAACTCAGCCGCTTCTGTGTATTTCAAGGCTGGAGCGCTATGGGTGAACATCACAGATAATATGGTAGGGCTACATGGATAAGAGCAGCGGGAATATCTTAAGGCTGGATGCTGGATCAGTCCAAAGGTTCCTCTAGTCCTGTTTCCCACAGTGGCCCTCTGAATAGAAAGGCATGAGAGCAACCAAATTGTCCATCCCAAACCCAAACCATCTGAAGGCCTTTGTTGCTGTGGCACCTCAGATAGAGAAGACCCTAAGGCATCAATGCAGGTGTTTTTCCAGTGCCACATTAAAAGGGCTTTTCACTAGCACTTTTGAGGCTAGTTGGTTTAATCCAAACCTGTCCATGGCTGCTTCTGCACTGCAGAATTAATGCACTTTGACACCGCTTTAACTGCTGTGGCACCATGCAAACCCGCTCTGAACAAATCTTGCCAAGAAAACTCCATGATAGGGTTTCCTTAGGGTTGCCATAAATTGAAAACAACTTGAAGGCACATAACGATCACAACAGTCCTCCACCACAGAGCTCCAGACCAGCGCTCTTCCCCTTTAAATCTTTTTTGCAGGGCAAAGGAGCCAAGGTAGCATAGCAGTTTGAGTGTTGAGTGACTCTGGAGACCAGGGTTCAAATCCCAGCTCAGCCATGAAACCCACTGGCTGACATTGGGCTGTTCACACTCTCTTTGCCTCAGAGGATGGCAATGACAATCCCCCTCTGAAGAAACTTGCCAAGAAAACCCCCATACTTTAGGGTTGCCATAAATCAGAAATAACTTGAAGGCACACAGCAGCAGCAACAACAACAACAAACGGGGCAAAGAACATTCAAGGAACTAATAGTCTGATCCACATTTTAGAGGAGCTCCTGGAAAATTTTGTTGCTGCGTTTAGTTTTCTTCTACCCGAGAGCTTTCCCTGGATGTAGGAATGCATCTACACTATAGAAATAATGCAATTTGACACCTCTTTAAGTGTTGTAGCTCCATCCTATGGAATCCTGGGATTTGTAGTTTTACAAGGTGTTTGGCCCTTGTAAATGCCATAACAGTTAAACTGCCATGGCAGTTAAAGTGGTTGCATTATTTCTACCATGTAGATGCCCCCAGAGGTCTGGACTGCCCCCAGTTTGGAGTAAAACCCAGAACAGATTCAGTTCAGCTTTGACATAGAAACCAGCGGCCCTGACTGCTTTTTCCCAGATTGCCACATGGCGTCTAGCTCTGCACATTTGCTTAGAAAGGCTTTGGATTTCAGCCGACTTCAAAGCTCTACTCACTGAGCAAATGACTGATAGGCTGATTGCATTTTTAAACCAGCTGCCAACCAAAGTTCTCTGGGTGTTGTATAATCTATTGAAAACACAAACACTGCAGTAACACAAATAAAACCATGAGTAAAGAAGCAGCATACACATCCCAGACCAAAGATGCAGCACAGAATGGAACACTTTGCCATATCAAACCAAATTGAGCTGTAGGATAAAAATGGGAAGGAGCAGAGGTACTGGCACAGGTCTTAAAATGCCTGGAATATACAAAGGTCCTCCAGTTGGTGCTGAGAACAGAACTCAGGTGCCAAGCAAGTCTCTCTGGGGTGGGCATTCTGCACATGGCAAGGCCGTCTCCAAAAAAGTCCTGTCTTGTGGTCTTATGATTGTATGTGGAAGTATCTGTAGGGGCATGCGGTGGTTTGCTCTCAGCATTGATTGCAAAAACTCTATGATTCTGTGACAGATGGCTATCCAGCCTCTATTTAAAAACCTACAAAGAAGGAGACTCCACCACCCTCTGAGATAGCAAGGTATTCCACTGTCACAGCATCTTCCTAATGCTGAGGTGGAATCTCTTTTCCTGTAGTTTGCATCCATTGTGCCACATCCTATTCTCTAGAGCGTCAGAAAACAAGCTTGCTTCCTCCTCAATATGACACCCCTTCAAATACATAAACAGAACTATCATAGCAATCTTCTCTTCTCAGGCTAAACATCCCCAGCTCCCTAAATCACTCCTCATAGGGCTTGGTGGTTTTTTTTAGACCTCATACCGTTTTGGTTTCCCTCCTCTGGACATCCTCCAGCTTGTCCACATCCTTCTTGAATTGTGGTGCCCAGAACTGGACACAGAGTTCTTTTGGACCATCTGCTCTCTCTCAGCCTCAGTGGCTCCTGTCTGCCATATGGGAGATACCGACTTCACCTGACAACATGGGTTAGAAACATGTAGCCCTCCAGATGTGGTTGGATTGCAGCTACTAGCATTCCTCACTATTAGCCCTGCTGGCTACTGGGAGCTACAATCCAAGAGCATCTGGAGGGCCACTTGATTCCCATCCCTGCCTTGCAGGGTTGTGAGGATTACATTTAGACAGTATACAAAGGGATCTTGTAGCACCTTTGAGACTAACTGAAAGAAAGAGGCATGATCTTTTGTACCTTGAGCATACATCGCTATGAAAGCTCATGCTACCAATGTCTTTCCTTCAGTTAGTGCTACAAGATCTCTTAGTGTATTGATTTTCCTGACTGACATGGCTATGTCTTTGAATTCTATATTTAGATAATGTTTGCGAAACATTTCAAATCCTTAAAAATGCTATAAAATGCCCAAAATCTATGTGTGCCTTATGCATGCAGAAGTTCCCTTATGGAAGAGATTGGACAAGTTTAGCTTGAAGAAGAGAAGACTGAGAGATGACATAATAGCTATCTTTAAATATCTGAAGGGATGTCATGTAAATGTTGGAGCAAGCTTGTTATCTGCTGCTCCAGAGACTAGAACACGAAACAATGGATTCAAATTTCAAGAAAAGAGATTCCAGTAAACATTAGGAAGAACTCCTTGACTGTTTGACAGTGCAACAGATTGCCTCAGAGTGCAGTGGACTCTCTATCTTTGGAGGTGTCTAAACAAAACTTGGTAGGCCATTTCTCAGGAATGCTTTAGTTGTGTATTCCTGCAAAGCAGGGGCTTGGCTTAGATGGCCCTTGGTGTCCTTTCCATAGTCTCTAAGAGCCTATGATTTTTATCTCATGCAGACTTTTGATTCAAGACTGCAGAAGCCAAGTTCCACATGTGATGCCATTGCAGATGGTTATGTGTTGCATACAGCTGTGTAGAGGTGTGCATGTGCATTGCCCACAGATGCACAATCTTCATTGTGCACAGGTGAATAATGTAGATTGCACATGCAGATGTAAATGAATGTTGGATTGTAGAACGTGATAGTTTACTAACTAGGTGCATTCAAACATCACATAACTTGGTGAGCATAAAGTTATAGGTTGTTAGTGTGGGATCTCAGCATAGTACATTGCTTGGAAATGTTACCTTTTTGGACTGCGACTCCCAGAATCCCTCTGTCAACATGGGCAGTTCAGGGAGTTATACTCCAAAATGTTGACTTCTGCTTTCCATTTTTAAAGAAAGTGTGTGTGTTTTGTTTCAGATTCCAAAAGGTGTTCACTTCCGCCTCCACACTAAGAACATGGGGATGCTCATACCAGAAGTAAGTACAGAAAAACGGGAAGGCCGGCAGAGTCTCGGATAAATTTTGTATTTGAGGGAAAGGAGAATGATTTAAATGCCTCCTCCATCTCTTTTCTAGGGCCTCAAAATGGAGCTATGAAATATTTATGAAATGTTTTCCCTTTTGGAATGCTGAGCGAAGTATTTTTTAGAGCATAGTTTTACAAATTATATTGTGACAGCCAATTCGTGCAGCTGGAGATCTGAGATCCGAGATTAATCTATTGTAACATTAATGAGACGCCAGCATTTGACAAGATTAGTAATCAAGCAATATTCTTTGGATAATGGAAGCGCGTTTTCAAACATTGCAGAAAGCAGAATATCAGGGAGGAGGGCTGTTTTTGTTGTTGAAGAGTGCAATTCTTCTATTGTACATCTTATATAGCCTTGGACTCTTCTTATTATTTGGTTGCCTCCCATTCCTTCTCCACTGGAGAAATAACTCAGTTGAGCACTGCTTTAACTGCCCTGGCTCAAGGCTATGGAATTCTGGGAGTTGGAGTTTGTTGTGGGCCCCATAGCCTTGAGCCAGAAAGAGTTAAAGCAGTGCCAAACCGGGTTCTTTCTCCAGTGTGGATGCAGTGATTTCCCTCCCTTGCTTTGGACTACAACATCCATCATTCCAAATCATACAATCCGAAGGGAGAAGCAGCAGGAGATATAAATAAAATAAAAACTTCTTCTTCTTCTTCTTCTTCTTCAGTTTATTAGTTATTATTATGTATTATTTTATTATTTTATTGCCATCTACATTGACGCCACCCCTTGGTCGTGGGGGAAGAGGCGTTGCGCACCCTAATGAATGTTGGTGTTAGCTATGTTGGCGGTAGTCATAATAACCACCGGCAGGGCCTTCCCATGCCAGAACAGTGTCACAACCGAAGGGGTCTACCAAGAGCAAACCAAATGGCAGGATGGCTCTCTAGCCGTATGGCAACCATCCTAGGAGAAGGAAAACTCTACTCTAATCCCAAACCCGTGCAGATGGTGCTCGTCTAACCCTGTAAGGTCAAACCATCTAAGAGAAGGAAACGTCTAAATCATACCTACGACCCGAGGCTATGGAACTCGCTGCTACCGTCCGATTCTTGTCAAGAGCCTCAGCAAGATGAACCTCTGGTTTTAAAGAAAGGGTGAGGCCAGTTGTGTTTGTGCACACAGAAAAATCCATTGCACAGGCTCGAAGGAATACATACCAATCTCCAAAAAACCCTGTATACGATAGGCCGATGGACAAACGGCAGGTGTAAAAAGATGCACTGGAAGCAACAGACCCAACCCTGCAATGTTCATGACTTGTGGTCATTGAGACTGACTGGGAGGCATACAGTCTTGTGCCACTGCTTGCTTCCATATGGAGAAGGCCTAGAAAAAGTGTGGCCCTAAAAGTAAAGCTCAATACCCAACAAACCACGGTTGGCTAACCCGCGAGCCAAACGGAATCTTCTGATGTGGGTGCAAACAAAGAACAAAAACAAAGGCACACACCCCACTCCAAAGGTGTCAAATATAGACGTAAACGATTGCCATGCTGGAACTAGCAGAAAAAACCATGCAAGATTCTGCCGATAGTGGACGTCCTGAAGCGCCATTCGGCGCTTAATAGTCCATGAACTGTCATGACTTTAACATCGACCTTGCTGCTCTTGTGATAAGTTCGTTGCTCACAATGAGAAGGCAGCGGTTAAAGAACGATGGTGCTGGCTACACACTCATCTACTGTCGGGCAAACCCATAAACTGAAAAAACATCTTTCAGGTGTAGGCCGTTCATGATCAAAGTCCATATGCCGATTGCCTCCAAACGTCATAAACATGCCAACAGACATCTGATCGCATTATCTCCTTACGACGGCCTCCCACTATATGTTGTTCTCATTCAGTATATATAGACCCCAACTATGCAACCGACCCTTCGAGAAAAGACAAATTCTACTCAGACCTACGCCACCTTATACAAAATCCACTGCAGAAGAAAAACTCATTAATCCTAGTGTGACTTCAATGCCAGAGTAAGGAAAGAAACTTCGAAACCTGGAAAGTGTTTTTAGTGCAAGCATGGTGTTGGAAAATGTAATGATAATGGAACGCCTCCTGCTAGAGTTTTGGTGGCAGAACAGCAGCTGACTATTACAAACAATACAAAAAATCTTTCACGAGAAGAATTAGTCCTGCAGATACAACCGTTGATGTCATCCCAGTATCCAAACACTGGGTTCACCTCATTGAACTTAGTATCCTAGTGATTGCCAGAGATAATATTTCGTCCATTTCGTCTAACCCGTAGTTGAATGTCCCAAATGTCAGAATGTCAAACAATCACTGCTCATTTAAGATTTCAAACTTAAATCTTCATTTTTAAGTTTAAACTAAGAGTGGGTGCAGGCAATCCCTAAAGTAGGAGTACGTCCAATCAACAATCATTCAACAAGCTGCTCATAGAAGAGACAATTTCCAGTGCAACTTTGGCAAACAAAACTTGTAAGACATCTTGTAGAAGCGTCTTCGACATTTCTACAGCGCTTTGTGTCAACAATATCAAAAACAGCAGCGTGCAATCTGCGGTAAGAATCCTTTAGCCTAGGATATTGCTCCCTCAAGAAAACCAAGACTGTGTTGGAATGAAACAAACAAGAAGATCCGAGACTTGTTGTGCAAAGTAAGAGAACTGCTTCACCAAAGCACACCTCGCCCAGTCCGAATCCTGCCAATGGCAAAAAAAAGCAGCCTTTCGCCTCGCATGGTAGTCAAACTCCAACAAAACTTTCGAGACATTCAAACAGTGTATCAATTTTTAAGCGAAAAGACACAATGGTTGTCAGATCTTGGGTGATTCAGAGATGTTTATACGAAGCTCTTAAAAGCAGTGGTTGTTGATCTACACTATCATATCCAAAGCATCCCTATAAAGTAACAGATTCAAAACACTAATCACAGTAATAAGCTGTTCGCATCATGAACCGATGGGCTGAAATTTCCAAAGCCTCTTTAGTGCCACAGAGTTAAGTTTCCAAGACTCAGCTATTCAACATATGACACACAACACAATGAAAAATGAATTGGACATAGCTCCTCTCACTTTGGAAGTAGACCCTTAAGGCCAGAAGCAGATGAAAAACGGCAAGGCCTGCCAGATTTGATGGAATTCCACCTGAAAGCTTAAAAACAATGGAGGTCATGTACTCCATGCTAACTCCAACGACTCTTGTGAGTTTGCTGGGAAAAAGGCGAAACTGCAATCAGAATCGTCCGAGATGCCATCCAATCATAAACCCTGTACAAGAAAAAAGAAGCAGAAATCCCGATTGCTCAAATAACTATTGAGGTATAACACTGCTTCTCCATTGTTTCTGAAAAATCCTCCGTTGCAAGGATACGTGCTGAACAGATTATCCCTGCTATTGCAGATGATCGTCTATCCCTGAAAGCCATGCGGCTTTAGAGCTAATAGGAGATCACTACAAACATGGTAATTTGCCCGTATAACAACTGCAAGAGAAATGTAGAGACAGAACAAAGACGTCGAATGTAAAACAGTTTGTCGACCTTCACCAAAGCCTTTGATTACACTGTGAGTAGATAAAGTCTGTGGCAGATCCTGAAACGACTAGGATGCCCCCCCCAGAAAATTCCTCGCAAATGATCATCCTGACTACATGAAAGAGGCCAAAGGTCAAGTTCAGATATGGCAAGTGCTCTCTCAACCCTTTCTAATAACAAAGGTGTGAAACAAGGGTTGTGTTCTCGCGACTCAACGATCTATTTACATCTTCTTCAGCATGAATGCTCAAAGGGCTACGGCGAGATCGTCAAATAAGACGACTCTGGCAGATTAAGATATACACTACGTGTACTGATGGTAGCTCCTGTTTAAAACTTAAAGCCCACTGAGGCCACACTAAGACCTCTAAACTATATATCCGTGAAGCTGCTTTTTTGCTGACAATGGCTGCCCTCGTTTTGCCCATATGGAAGCAGCTCTGCAGCGCCTAACAGCTTTTGTTTTGGCAACAGCTGCAGACTCCTTTGGACTGGAAGTCAGTCTCTGAAGAAAATGGAAGTTCTCTACCATCCGGCCACCGACAGGAAGAACACTACCATCCCCATCCCCACATCACTGTAGGCCACATCTGTGGTCAAGTTTGTTCATACAGTTTCACCTACCTGGGAAGCATCATCTCCTGTCTAGTATGCCAAGATTGATAAATAGATCAATCACAGATATGCAAAGTAATATAGCGCATTTCGTAAAGGCTTTGCAACAAAAGAGTCTGGTAGTAACAAACACGTTGAGGCGAAGCACAAAAAAATCCATGTGTATAGAGCCATTGTAACTGCGTTATTCTCCTCTAGTGGGTCTGAAAAGTGGTCACCTAATTGCCAACACACCTAACGATCCTTAATGCTTTTATCAGCGCTGATTTAACACACAATTCTAAAAATAGTTACACTGACTGACTAATGTGACAAATGTTGCGTGTCGTTGAGCAAGCAAGGGATCACCAGCAGCTGAGCCATCTATTGAGGACCAGCCTGCGCTGGCAGGACAACGGTCTATGAGATGTGGAGACCATCGCCTCCCAAAATATGTATTCTATGGTGAACTCACACAGTCAGCATAAGAAGGTGCCTTCCAAAGAGAAGAATACAAGGACTCCTCATGAAACAATGATCTCAGCCTTGGCCAAATTGATTGCCAACAATGGTTCCACCCTGGCCCTATGCATCGGGAGGCATGGGAATGCACTATCCATACAGCTGCATCCTTTTTTGAAAGCTCACGGCGAACAAGTCTTAAAGAGAAACGACAACGCAGAAAGAAACCACAAACATGGAACATCAACAAAACCAAGAGAACTTTCCGATGTGGCTGTTCTGCACAAAAAGGACACTGTTTGTCCCCGGATTGTTGGCCTTTTTAGATCACCAATCCGCTTGTACTAAACGCAGGATGATCCTCCGA
>NC_056525.1:4102256-4106045 GCF_019175285.1 Sceloporus undulatus | reverse complement strand
CATGGTATTTGCCCTTAGACAACTGCAAGAGAAATGTAGAGAGCAGAACAAAGGACTCTATGTAACATTTGTCGACCTCACCAAAGCCTTTGACACTGTGAGTAGAAAAGGTCTGTGGCAGATCCTGAAACGACTAGGATGCCCCCCCCCGAGTTGAATGAATTAGATTCAACATGCAGAATATAAATGAAGTTGGATTGTAGAAAAGTGATCGTTTACTAACGAGTGCATTCAAACATCACATAACTTGGTGAGCATAAAGGTTAGTTGTTAGTGTGGGATCCATCATAGTACATTGCTTGAAATGTTACCTTTTTGGACGGCGCCCCAGAATCCTCATGTCAACATGGCATTCAGGGGTTAGAACGTCCAAAATGTTGACTTCTGCTTCCAGTTTTAAAGAAAGGTGTGTAGTGTGTTGTTTCAGATTCCAAAAAGGTGATGCACGTCCCAGTCCCCCCCACTAAGAACTGGGGAGGCCATACCAGAAGTAAGTACCAGAAAAAGGGAAAGGACCGGCAAGATTAGCGGTAATTTGATTTGAGGAAGGAGAGGATTTAAATGCCTCCTCATCTCTTTTGCTAGGGCCAAATGAGAGCTAGAATAATTGATGAAATGTTTCCTTTTGGAAGCTGAGCGAAGTGAGTTTTTAGAGCATAGTTTTACAATTATATTGTGAGCAGCAATGCTCTCAGCTGGAGATCTTAATCCGGATTAACTATTGTAACATTAATGAGGACCCCAGCGTTTGACAGATTAGTAATCAGCAATAGTTCTTTGGATTATGAAGCGCTTTTCAAAACATTGCAAAAAGCAATACATGAGAGGGCTGTTTTTGTTGTTGTAAGAGTGTCAATCTCTATTGTACATCTTATATAGCCTTTGACTCTTCTTATTCTTTGTGTTGGCCTCCCTTCCTTCTGCCACTTAGAGAAATAAGCTCGATTGGAGCACTTCTATTACACTTCCCGTGGTTCAAGGCTATTAGATTCTGGGAATTTGGCGAGTTTGTTGTGGGCCCCATACCTGAGCGAAGAGTTAAGCAGTGCATCACAACCGGGTTTCTTTCTCGCAGTGTTGATGCATTTAGTTTCCCTCCCCAAGTTTCTTTGGACTACAACAACATGCCATCATTCCAAATCATACCCTCCGTAAGGGCGCCGCAGCAGTCGATATAAATAAAATAACACTTCTTCTTCTTCTTCTTCTGTCCTTCCTATTATGTATATAGTATTATTAGTGATTATTATTATTATGCCCTCTCATTGACCCCCCAATTGGTCTTGAGGGAGCTGCATTTGCGCACCCTAATGATGTTGTAGCTATGTTTGGCCGGTAGTCTAATATTGCGCACCGGGCAAGTTCCTCCCATGCCATACAGTCACGAACCGAATGGTCGACCAGAGCAACCAAAGGGGCAGGATGGGCTACTCTAGGCCGGATTGCAACCAGTCCTAGGCTAATGAAACTACTACGTCCCAAAAAGCCCGTCCGATGTTTCTCGTCTTAACCTGTAAGGTCAACCATCTAAAAAATTGACACTCTAATCATAACCAAGACCTAACGTACCGCTATTACCTCGGCTATCATCACTGTCCCATATCTTTCAAGAGGCCCTCAGGCAGATAACCTCTTTTGGAAAGTGTGATTGCCAGTTTTGTGCACACCAGAAAAGATGCGCTTTCACATGCGTCGAAGGATACAACATCCATCTCCCAAAAAAGCCACTGTAGCGTAGGCGAGGGACGAACGGCAGGTGTAAATATGCGACTGGAAGCACAAACCCAACCCTGCATGTCAGGACCTTTGTCGCTGAGACCTGACTGGTGTGACAGTCCGTGGTTCGCACTTCTTGCTCGCGATATGGAGGAGGGGGGCCTAGAAAGTTGCCTAAATAAAGCGAATCCCAACAAGACCCTTATTGGCTAGCCGCCCAGACGGGAATCTTACTGATGTGTCAAACAAAAGAAACAAAGAAACAAAGGCACACACCAGCCCCAAAGTTGCAAATGGACTACCTTGCATGCTGGACATCAGAACGGCAGGCAAGAGTACTGCCGATAGTGGACGTCCTGAGCGCCATGTTCTGCTCTCATTAGTCGCATGAACGTCATTACTTAACATCGACATGATTCCTGCTCTTAGGTGAATTTTCCGTCTCCATGAGGAAGGCAGCGTTAAAGAACTGGTGCTGGCTACAACACACTCGACTGGTCGGAGCAAACCCAAACTGAAAACATCTTTCAGGTTTAGGCTCATTGATCAAAAATTCCATTGCCTCCAAACCTCAAAACCTTGCAACATGACACTCTGATCGCGTAAAATCTGCCTTACGCCTCCCAGCATGGTTGTATACTTCAGTATAAGATGCCCCAATATGCAAGCCGACCCTGCGGAGAAAGACAAATTCCTATCAGACCTACGCCACCTTAAACAAAAAGTCCCTGCCAGAGACAAACTCATTATCCTTGGTGACTTCAATGCCATAGTAGAAAGAACTCGAAACCTGGAAAGGTGTTTTAGGCAAGCATGTGTTGGAAACTGTAATATAAAATGGACGCTCCTGCGAAGTTTTGTGCAGAACACAGGCTTGAACTAGTACAAACCCATCTTTCAGCAGAAGATAGCATGCAGAAACTGGATGCATCCCCGATCCAAACCGTGTCACCATCAATGTACTAGATCCTAGTGGCGCCAGAGAATATTCGCCATTCCGTCGACCCGATTGTGCCCAATTCAGAATGTCAAACAGATCATCGCCTCGTAAGATGCAAACTAATCTTCATTTTAATTTAAAACAAACCCCCTAAGAGGGTGTGTCATCCTAAAGAGGAGACTCCAAGTCACATCTTTCCAACAGCTTCCATAAAGACAATTTCCAGGCACCTTTGCAACAAAACTTGAAGAGCCATCTTTTAGACTCTTCTTTCTAACAATAGCCGCTTGGGGCAACTAACAAAACAGCTAGCCGGCAATCTGCGGAAGAGTCCCTTAGGATTCTCCCTCAAGAAAAACCAAGACTGTTTGATGAAACAACCAAGAGATCCCAGAGCGTGTTAGGCAAATAAATAGAGCCTCTCACCAAGCAACCTCGCCCAGCCCCTGCGATGGCAAAAAAGCAGCCGTTTCGCCTCTCATGTAGTCAACTCCAAACAAAACTTCGAGAGCAGTCAGAAAAAGTGGTGGATCAGTTAGACAGAAAAGACCAATGTTGTGCAGTCTGTGATTCCAGGAGTATTTTACGAAGCTCTTAAGCGTGTTGGTTACTATCAATCCAGCCCCTATACAGTACATGGCCAAACACTAATCCGATAAAGCTTCATCCTGAAACCGTGGGCTGAACTTTCCAAGCCTCTTTAGTGCCACCGAGTATTCAAGACTCACTTCAACAAGCACAACAACATGAAAAAGAATTGGACATAACTCTCACTTTGGAAGAGCCTTAAGGCATACACAGATGAAAAAACGGCAAGGCGCAGGATTGATGGAATTCCAACCCTGAAGCTAACAGAGGTCATGTACCCTGCTAAACTCCACAGCTCCTGTGAGTTGCTGGGAAAAGGCGAACTGCCATCAATCTCCGAGATGCAGTCATCATCACCCTGTACAAGAAAAAAGGAGCAAAATCCGATTGCTCAAACTATTGAGGTATAAACATGCTCTCCATGGCTGGAAAAATCCTTGACAAGGATACTGCTGAAAACAGATTAGTCCCTGCTATATTGCAGATGCGCTTCTCCCGAAGCCGTGCGGCTTAGAAGCTAATAGCACTACGACATGGTATTTGCC
>NC_056525.1:4074447-4102231 GCF_019175285.1 Sceloporus undulatus | reverse complement strand
TTGCCCTTAGACAACTGCAAGAGAAATGTAGAGAGCAGAACAAAGGACTCTATGTAACATTTGTCGACCTCACCAAAGCCTTTGACACTGTGAGTAGAAAAGGTCTGTGGCAGATCCTGAAACGACTAGGATGCCCCCCCAAATTCCTCCAAATGATCATCCTGCTACATGAAGGCCAGCAAGGTCAAGTCAGATATGGCAATGCTCTCTCAGAGCCCTTTCTAATAACAAACGGTGTGAAACAAGGTTGTGTTCTCGCTCCAACTCTATTTACAATCTTCTTCAGCATGATGCTCCAAAGGGCTACGGCAGATCTCAAAGAAGACGACTCTGGCATTTATATACACTACTGTACTGATGGTAGCCTGTTTAACTTAAGCCGCCTGAGGGCCCACACTAAGACTCTAAACTATCTAGTCCGTGAGCTGCTTTTTGCTGACGATGCTGCCCTCGTTGCCCATATGGAAGCAGCTCTGCAGTGCCTAACATCTTGTTTTGCAACAGCTGCAGACTCTTTGGACTGGAAGTCAGTCTGAAGAAAATGGAAGTTCTCTACCAGCCGGCACCACAGGAAGAACACTACCATCCCCACATCACTGTAGGCACATCTGTGGTCAAGTTTGTTCAGCAGTTCACCTACCTGGGAAGCATCATCTCCTCAGATGCCAAGATTGATAAAGAGATCAATCACAGATTAGCAAAGGAATATAGCGCATTCGTAAGGCTTCACAAAAGAGTCTGGAGTAACAAACACTTGAGGCGAAGCACAAAAATCAGTGTGTATAGAGCCATTGTACTGTCTATTCTCCTCTATGGGTCTGAAACATGGGTCACCTATTGCCAACACCTACGACTCCTTGAATGCTTTCATCAGCGCTGTTTACACACAATTCTAAATATACACTGGACTGACTATGTGACAAATGTTGCTGTCCTTGAGCAAGCAGGGATCACCAGCACTGAGGCCATGCTATTGAGGACGCAGCTGCGCTGGGCAGGACACGTTTCTAGGATGGAGGACCATCGCCTCCCAAAAATAGTATTCTATGGTGAACTCACCACAGGTCAGCATAAGAAGGGTGCTCCAAAGAAGAGATACAAGGACTCCCTGAAACAATATCTCAGGCTTGGCCAAATTGATTGCCAACAATGGTCCACCCTGGCCTTGCATCGGGAGGCATGGAGATGCACTATCCATGACGCTGCAGCCTTTTTTGAAAGCTCACGGCGAACAAGTCTTGAAGAGAAACGACAACGCAGAAAGAACCACAACCTGGAAACATCACCCAAGGAGACTTTCCGCTGTGCTTTCTGCAACCAGACCTGTTTGTCCCGGATTGGCCTTTTTAGTCACCAATGCGCTTGTACAAAGCGCAGGATGAGTCCTTCCTGAATCTTCATTCGTGAAGCAAAGCCAGAGAGAGAGAGAGAGAGAGAGAGAGAGAGAGATTATTATTATTATACTGGCAGTGGATGATTGGAGAGGGAGTCCAAACACATATGCACAGCTTCTCTGCTACTGGTCTACAAGTGAGGGCAAAGGCTGCGTATTTTCAAACACAGACTCATACTCTCAGGAAAAAGGGTTCAAAATCTGCTATATATACTGGTGATACCTTTGAGCCAGCGTGGTGTAGTAGCTTGGTCACTGGACTATGATTCCTGAGACCAGGGTTCAAATCCCCACTCAGCCTGGAGACCCCTTGGTGTCCTTAGGCAAGCCACACTCTCTCGACCTCAGAGGAAGGCAAAGGCAAACCCCCTCTGAACAAACCTTGCCAAGAAACTCACCTCAGGGTTGCCATAGGTCAGAAATGACTAGAAGGCACACAGAAGTAAGATATCTTTACTCAGCCAACAAAAAGGCGCCCAAATGCATTTGCAAAATTGGTTTTATTGACACAAAAATGATTTGGGGATGAGGGAATCACGCAGGTTGAAAAGCTCATTTCGGTTCATGCCAACCATCTGTTTTCTGAGGCTCATGAAATGGAGCTATAGATATTTCAGACAGTGATTCTGATTAGAGGAATAAATCTGCTGTGTTGGCATTTTTCAATAATATTTTAATTACTGGGATGAAGTAATACATAAATCAGTGTGGATTCAGGACAGCTAGACTAGCTTTGGATAATTCTGCACTTTCAAAGAAATCCAATTTGCTTTAGCTGATTTTCCCAGCATATGAATTCACCTTTACATTACAATGATGTGTTTTTTTTCTGATTTCTTTCTCTAAAACAGTGGTTTTCCCCCCCTGAGTTTTCTTTTCTGCTTCTTCTGGTAGCCATAATGCTGTTTCTAAGTCCAAAGAATGAAACCATCTTCACTATGGTGCAGATTATTTTCATTTTGAAGAAGTCAGGGCCTGGATGCGTGGCATAAACAGGTTTCACTGATCTGATACCCTCCAGATATGTTGGACTACAACCTCCACCTCCATGACTCGCTGCGTCACCATCCATTCCAATTATTATTATTATTATTATTTTGTGCGCGCCTCTCCCTGTGGACTGAGATGGGGAACAGCAACAAGTCAACAATGAGCATCATCAGTTAAAGCACATTAATTAAAGCATGCAACAGTTTAAAAGGACAAATAAAGCATACACATTTTAAAACTACCCACTTTTAAAATTCATAATCTAAATTCACAATTTAAAAATCATCTGGATAAGCCTTCCAGAAAAGACTGGTATTCAATGCTGTTTTAAATTTGTGTATTCAGCAGTCGAATCTCTTCCAGCGGGCCATTCCACAGTCTAGGGGCAGCGGAAGAAAAAGTGCTCTGGCTGACAATTGCCAGCCTAGTCTGGGCTCACTAAAATAAATGTCTACTTGAGGACCCAAGTGTATGGGGCAGTTTTTATGGGAGGAGGCGATCCTGTAGGTAACCTGGAGCCAAACCTGGACCCAGATCATTTAGATGCCTCTCTTTTTCTCATCTCCAGCTGAAGATGCATTTCCCAGATATGGCCATGGAGGTTCTCCTTGCTGCCCGAAAGCAACCTGTGTTCAGCTTCCATCCTGGCAGTCTTGACACAACCATCTTTGGGTCTGCCGAGTTCTTTGTTGTTCTGCCAAATGCCAGACGGGTCTCTGTCTTCCTACTAAATGTCGTAAGTGCCAAATTAGAGATGATGATGGAAAGAGGCTCTTTCTTGGGGTGGTGCTCTAGTTTGCATTCCTTGAAAGTGGGCTAAGTAGTGGTGAACTGTGTACAAAGTTACTTTAATAGACCTTCTGCTACTGCTGTTTAAAGTCTATAAGGTTTTTGTGTCATATGCATGCATAGGTTCCCCTATGGAAGTGGCTGAACATTTTTGTCTGATGTGCAACAACACCCACATTCCATTCAAAGTTGTGGGAATGCAGATGCACATGCAAAACCACATTCAACTGTGCATGCAGTTGTGCACCCAATTGCACAGATGTGCCATTCAGTAAAAGGACATAATACAATCAGCACACAAAAAGGCATGCAGAGATTTATATGACATAACCTTGGGGCCCTTTCATGCTACACAGTTATAGTGCTGTGGTTTCACTTTAACTGCCATGGCAACATCCTATAGAATCCGAGGGTTTGTAGTTTAGGAAAGGGCATGGAGAATACTCAGCCAGAGAGCTCTAGGCCCTCACCAGACTACAAACCCCAAGTTGCAGCTGTGGCAGTTAAGGTGAAATGATAGTGCTATAACTCTGAAGTGTGAAAGGCCCCTGATATAAAATCTTGGTCCTTGTGTCCCGTTTGTGGGCTTCCCCTTGACCAGTAGCAGTGAAGGAGCAGAAAGATATTGTTAAGGACTTTTGGTCTGGCATGCCAAGGCACTTTCTTTTAGGAGAAATCCATCTGAGTACACTCTTCTTTGGCCAACAGTACATCAGCCTCACAGGACAAGTTTATCTCGAAGAAGTCAAATCTGAGAATTCTCTTGGCAAGGTTGGCGGCTCGTTGGCCATGAAAAAGTGAGTCACATTCTGATTTTGGGGTCTATTTCTTCTCCAGGAAATCTAACGCTCACTTGGAGTGCTTCCTCTTAAAGATCTGAACATGGAATAGCCATGTTTTCTTCAATGCACCATTTCTACAGGGATACCTCACATATTGTGGCCTTGAACAGTTCTCCTCCTCCTCTGCTTCTTCCCCATGCATCTCATTTTTCTTTTCAAATCTCAGAGCAGAATTAATCTCATATTACTGATGGAATTATTTGTATTTCTACTATGCCTTTCCATTTAGAAATTTGACTGACTCCCTTCTAATGCCATCCAAGTCAGACTTTGGGGAAGTAACATTAACATCTGGGCATGCTTTCTGGGGGGTTTGGGGATCTGACATCTCCCAGAAGTGAATATTCCCAAACTCTGGCCTACAGCAGTGTGTGCTTTACACATCTTGTGGCCATGCCCATATATTCCATAACCTTCTGGATTGGAAAACAAAGGACTGGAATATCACAGATCCAGATCCATCATGACCATTCTGTCTTTTGGAGAGGCTTTCACATGGGCAAAGCTTGGGAAAGTGATTTTTTGGAGTTCAGTGATTTGCCCAAGGTCCAGTAGGCTTCCAAGACTGAGGAGGGATTTGAACCCAGGTCTCCCAGAGTCCTAATCTGGCATTCACTACACTATGCTGGTTTTCTCATTGTGAGGATCCCTTTCTGAAACTTCCTGGCATGTGAAAAATATGATCTGCCACCTCCCGATGCCACTGGATACTGTTAAACAGCAATTACTGGAGGTTTCCATAGAATCATAGAACTGGAGGGTTTGCCCAAGTTCTTCTAATCTAACTCATGCCATGCAGGATTACACAGCTAAAGCACTCCCAAGAGATACCCTCCAACCACTGTTTAAAGACCTCCAAAGAAGGAGAGTCCACAGCCTTCCAAGGCAGCTTATTCACTGTCCAACAATTTCATGTTGGTAAATTCATTCTGGATTCTAGTGTGAACTTTAAGGGGGCTATCTAAGGTGAAAACCCTATTATGAGGATAGCATTCAGCACCATAGGTAGATCTTTCAAGTTCAAATACAGGCCTGGAGCATTTTTGCTGCATGGAAGCACCAGCTGCCACCAAGAGTAATAGCCATTCATCTGGAAACATCCTATAGTGCTGTGGTTTCCAAAGGACATAAACATGTCCCTGACTTTTCTCTCTCTCCCCAACCTTTGTGTCCAATAGGTTTCACCTGGAGTTGGAGAAGTCCAACATTGGAGATATTAAGGTGAGTGGGGCAGAGCCTGAGTGACTGGAAGGGATAAGGCAAACTGCTAAAATGTGACCTGCTAATTACTGACATAGTAGCAACGCAGAGACAGAATGCTTCCGGATTTTTACATTGGAGTGGATGAGAACTCAAACATGACAGTTCTTTATGGCAGAACAACATTTTGATTTCCCACAAGGGCACTGAAGCCCCTTCAGATAATATGAGTCAGTGTGTTAGGCAGGCTTAATTTCTCCTATGGAAGCTGTTGGACATTTTTATCAAGGGCTTAACATCTGCATTCCTTTCTAAGGCTGTAGAAGTGGAGTTGTGGATGAAGTGCCATTGCACATTCAGGTATGCATTGCACATGGCTGTACACTTGTGTCTTGTCTCAGTTGCGTAACATTTCCATTCAACCCAAGGATTGCGTAGCACAATCAATATGTAGCACCACATGCAGAGCTTTATGCCATGCTGCCTTGTGTAGAATCTTAAACATTGCCATCTTCTGCTTTGTCTAATGCTAGAACTTCATTCCAGGGAACATGCATCCAGTCAGACAGACTATATGGCCCCTGGCAGACCTCTCTTTGCCCCATACCCTTTGCACCTGCTCACTTTAGCCCTCTTTGTGTCATACAGGTGATGCATCTGGAGAAGCTCCTGAAATTATTTAGCCCGTTGGCATTATCGAAGGTCAACAGTGAGTCTGGAATGATTTTGTCCTTATTAAGAATGTTCATTGCACCTTTTCCCCTTCTGTGGGTGGATGACCAATGCTTCTTTTTCTCTCCTCATGGCCATTCTTTGTATTTCTTTAGGGAACCTTAAGAGAGGAGTGATTCTTCCCAGCATCGGTGGTGCTAGTGTGATGAATCCCAAAGTTACAATGCATGAGGTATTTGCCTAAAGAGAAAGAGATGGAGCAGGGTTTCAGCCTTGTCTGCAAACCTGGGGTTGCTTTGATCCCCTGCCTCCCTTTCTGAGACTGTTGTTGTTGTTGTTTGCTGTCAAATCAGTTTATGGTGACATTTTAAATGAGAGATTTCCAAGAGGCCCCATCATCCACAGCCCTGCTCAGGGCCTTTTTACACTACATTCCATTTTAAATGGCATCCTGTGGTTTCGTTGTATGTATTCCTGAAATTTATAGTTTAGGGAGCAGTATTTAAAAAACACAGCCAGAGACTTCAAGCACCTCACCAAACTGTAAATCCAAGGACCCCATAGAATGTGGCCATGACAGTTACAGTGAAAACATAGTGCTATAATGGTGTAGTGTGAAAGGGCCCCAAGTCTTGCAAAGTCAGGGCAGACAATGGCTTCCATTGTTGAGTCAATCCATCCACATTGTTCCCATCCTCTTTTCCTATTGTCTTGCACTCTACCCAGCATTAACATCTAGAGAGCCATGCAATCCCCAACCCTAAACCAGAAAAGTGAAAATTGTGCAGTTGCTTGGAGTCTGTACACCCCCAAACACAAAGTAGCATATTTTGAAAAGGAAAGATACGTGGGATCTAGACATTTTGCCAGTCACTGTTTGCACATTAGTATTCTATGGAATAATGTGAGCCAGGTCATAATTATACACAGTTGGTAATCATGCCTGCAATAATTGGTCCCTCCACTCACTTCATGGTTATAAATGCTTTTAGGGAATAAAAGAAGCAATTTAAAAATATATATATATCCCAAATTATAGAATCCTGGAGTTGGAAAAGACCCCAGTCTCACCCCTTTCTGTAACAAAAAGCCATCCAGCCTTTGTTTAAAAACCTCCAAAGAAGGAGACTCTGCCACCCTCCAAGGAAGCATCATATTTCTACTACTGAAATTCTTCCTAAGGTTTAAGTGGAATCTCTTTCCCTGTAGATTGAATCAGTGGCTCCATCTCCCAGTCTCTTGAGCAGCAGAAAAGAAGCTTGCTCCATCCTCAAATATGACACCCCTTCAAATATATAAATATGGCTATCATGTCACCCCTTAAGCTTCTCCTCTCCAGGCTGAACATACCCAGAGCTTCCTAAGCTGCTCCTCACAGGACCTAGGGGTTTCCAGACCTTTCACCATTTTGGTTGCCCTCCTCTGGACACACTCCACATTGAGGAACTAATACCCCTCCATTTTGCTTTGGTCAGGCCTCACCTGAAATATTGTGTCCAGTTCTGGGCACTGCAATTCAGAGGAGGGCAACCAAAATAGTGAAAGGCTTGGAAACTATTAAACCCTCTGAGGAGCAACGTAGGGAGCTGGGTATGTTTAGCCTGGAGAAGAGATGATTAAGTGGTGGTATGAGGGCCCTGTTTAAGTATTTGAAAGGATGTCATATTGAGGCTGGAGCAAGCTTGTTTTCTGCTGCTCCAGAGAATAGGACATGGAGCAATGGATGGAAGCTACAGGAAAAGAGATTCCACCTCAACATTAGGAGGAACTTCCTGACCATAAGACCTGTTTGACAGTGGAATATGATCTTCCAAAGAGTGATGGAGTGTCCTCCTTTGGAGGTTTTTAAGCAGAGACTGGATGGCCATTGGTCACAGGGGGTGCTTTGAGTCTGTGTTCCTTCATGGCAGAATGCAGTTGGAGTGGAATGGGGTCTCTTCCAACGCTAGGATTCTGCAATTCACATCTTTCTTGACTTGTGGTGCCCAGAACAGGACACAGTATGTCAAGCAAAAGATCGATTTCAAAGCTGTCTAAAGCTCTAAAAACGGAGAGAGGAACAATGTAGAATCTTATTATTTTGGTTTTCCTGTCCACAGGGCTACATGCAAATAGCAACAGACCTGCATCTTCAGCTCCCCCCAACTTCCACCTCAAGGCCGAGTACTGAAGAGTCTCCTTCCACAACAGACACCTGGGTAGTGATCGATTGACTTCTGATGGGTCTGAGCAGAGCTATGTCCCCATGGGCCTTCCTTGGAACTATTATGGGCCTGCTTTGTGGTGGCTCCTCACATGACAGAAGTATCAACTGCAAGCCTCCCCTTTGCTAACACATCTGTTGCTGCCACTTCTGTGACATTCATGCAGCGACATGGAGATGCTAAAGAAATGTGATTTTCTCTGTCTCCAAATGAAAAGGCAGAACCTGTTCCGAAGTGAGTGACCATAATGGTTTCACAGCGACGTATATGCCAGTGCCATCACCATCATGCGTCCTCCTGACTCTCCTTAATACTATACTATGGGAATGCTACAAATATCACCTTCCCCTCTCCCAATAATTACTGGGGACAATAAGTTCCAATGCAGAAGCATCTTTTCACAATTGTTTTAAAGGAGGGGAAGGGTTTTCCCTAATTTTGCTGTGACTTTTGAGTTTAGCACCTCGTCTAGACATATCCAGCCTTGCTCTAGGTCTGTACCAGTAGGATGACTGTACAAATGTTTTTTTGTCTTGTTGCAGCTATGCAGCCCACTGGTCTGTCAGAGGACTTGGGGATACTCTGCTACTCCAACATGCCATTAGAAAAAATTGCACTACTGCAGCAAAATGTAGTCGTAATATGGAGGTGTTTCTGCCCAGCATTGTAGCTGCCCAGCCTTTTCATGCGCATTCCCTTCTGTTCCCTCCCTGGTTTTCTGGGATTGCATCCACACTGCAGAAATAATCTGATTCGACAACACTTTAACTGCCATGGCTCAGTGCAATTAAATTCCAGGAAGTGTAGTTCGCTGTTGCAATCCAACAACATCTGGAGCCCCCACCTCTGATTTAGAGCAAAGATTTGAAAGGTCCTGTGGGCGAGGCCTATGAAATGAGCCCAACTTGCCTTCCTTATTCAGAATGGAGGTGGTTCCCTCTTTTTTTGTATTATATGCAATGTGATTAATAAAGTTTACGTTCTAATAAAAGTTTTCACTTCATTTGCACGTTTAATGTTGTGAGCCGCTCTCGGTCCCAGTTCTGGGGAAAGAGTGGAATAACAACAACAACAACAATAATAACAACGATTTGCTTTTCTAAAGTCTACTTTCTGGCTGAAGAGGAATGCATTTCCCTGACTGAACAGTCTTCTCCAAAGTGTGTGTGTTGTGTGTGCATCTGCAATTCTCTCCAGACGTGTTAGACTACAATTCCCAGCTGGCTGTGGGATTCTGGGAATTGTAGCACAACACAGTTGGAAAGGGTTAGGTTAGAGCAGTGTTTCACAAGCTTTGGTCCTCTAGGTTTTTGGACTTCAGTTCCCCGAAGCCCTGTCCAGTTTGGCCAATAATCAGGAATTCTGGGAGCTGAAGTCCAAAACATCAGGAAGACCAAAGTTTGGGAACCACTGGGTTAGAAGAAGTGGTTCTATGCCGCAGGAAAGAGCTAATGTAGAAAGTTTCTGATCAGGGGCATCCCATATAACCCTACCCAAAATCAGTGAATGCTCTGGTGCATGCCACTCCATGAGGCTAGGCTGCATGTGGATACACATGGCTAGGCCTTCTCTGTAGGAGCACCACAATTGCAGAATTGCCAAATATAGGCCGGAGCGCACAGCAACTGCACACTCCAGAACCCTAGTACATGCAGGCAGCAGCCTAATGGCAGCCTCCCATCCACACGGGGGCCATCATCTTTACTTAAGTGATGTGCAGCATCCACATGTCACTGCGCATCACTTATGTCAAGAGTGGGACAGTGGCGCACTCATGACGTAACCTGGGCACTGCAAAAAGAACCTGGAAGAATTGGATTCTTTTTACTCCAGAGGGATGTCACATGGTTTGGCGGCTCCGGCGTTCCTCTGGAGTTAAAACGGGCGCCTGCAGACCGACATTTTCAGGCAGTCTGTCTTGGCCCATAGTCAGGTTTTCTTTGGTTATCGTGTTGCTGTTACATAAATTGCTCTGAATTAATTTTATAGGGGAATTAATTAATTAGCTCAAGGGAGCAGTGAGAAGGCAATTTGGTAACTTTAAAAAGCAAGGGGTCTTTTACCTATGTCTACTGGTTCCAAGAACTAGATTCCAGAAGGCAAATTAAAATGTATTTTTATTAATACAGCAAAAGAGATTACAACATTCACACAAAGCACACACTCACACACTCAAACAAAAGCTAACAAATTAAAAATAGGTTCAATGGGATAGAGATTAGAAGGATGAGACATACATTACCAGCAGAGTCCAGAAGTCCAGACCAGAGGGAAAATTGCAGAGAAAGTGGACTCAGCATCATGGCTTCTGGCTTCACCCAAGACTGAAAACAAAGAACAAACAGCCCTCCTTTATACCTCTTCACCTCATGGGCAGATTTTGGGTAGAATCATAGAATCATATAGAATCTTAGAGTTGGAAGAGACCCCAAGGGCCATCTAGTAAAAAAAAACCCATTCTGCCATGCAGGAACTCTCAATCAAAGCATCCCAGACAGATGGCCATCCTGCCTCTGTTTAAAGACCTCTAAGGAAGGAGACTCCACCACAATCTCCAAGGAAGGAGTGTGTTCCAGTGTTGAACAGCCCTTACTGTCAGGAAGTTCCTCCTAATGTTGAGCTGGAATCTCTTTTCCTGGAGCTTGCATCAATTGTTCCAGGTTCTATTCTCTGGAGCAGCAGAAAACAAGCTTGCTCCCTCCTCAGTATTGTTACCCATGCTGCTCCATATAAATTTTGGTATAAATGATAACCCTTAATGACCCCTAGATGAACTCTAATAGCCTGTCCACCATTGCCAGCGAGGCATGAGGACATGTACACACACCTCTGAGGGGCACCCACATCATCATATCTAGAGAGTCGCATAAAGGGATTATCATAGGACCAGGAAGAGCAAATGTTTGCCTTGCCTGAGGCTTTCGCCCCCTCCCAGGTCTGTTGTCCGAGCAGCTTAACCTGGTGATGCAGTGGTTAAATGCCTGTACTGCAGCCATTCACTCAAGACCACAAGGTTGCGAGTTCAAGACCAGCAAAAGGGCCCAAGCTCGACTCAGGCTTGCATCCTTCCGAGGTCGCTAAAATGAGTACCCAGACTGTTGGGGGCAAATTAGCTTACTTGCTAATTAGCTTACTTGCTGTTCACCGCTATGATCTTTGGAATAGCGGTATATAAATAAAACATATTATTATTTATTATTATTATTAAGACCACTAAGACAATCAGACAGGGACATCCAGGTGAAAAGCAAGTAATTCAACACCTTTGTTCTCACCATCAAGCACCTTTGCCAGAGGCAAGATTTTGCCTATAAATATCATCAGATTTGCCTGTTTATTGGGCCAGTCTGGATTTCAGGGGGAAGCTCTGTCCCTTTGAATCCTGAATCCTGGCTCCTGGCCAGTCATTCCATGGCTGAGCCTCATGCCATCCTCATCATATTCCATTTGGATTCCTGGAGGGAGTCCACATTCTGGTACGTATCACCCCAGTGATGCCTAAAATCCCATTCCATGCTAACCTATGCTTTTCCTGAGCCTTGTATGTGTGTGTGTATGCTAGTGAATCGTATGTGTTTTCCCCCTTATAAATAAATTGGTTATTAATTCTAGAAGTCTGTCTCAGCTCCATTTATTGGGATCCCCTGGTCTACTCCATATACACATCGGGAGACGATTCTGCAAGGGCCGTCGAGCAGGCCCTCCTCTTGCAATATTTGAGCTAATAACAACAATAATAAAATTCCCCTATGGACCATTGGCTACAGTATGACATCCCTTCAAATATTTAAACAGGGCTATCATATCACCTTTCAACCTTCTCTTCTCCAGGCTAAACATCCCCTAAGTCAGCACTGTCCAAATTCTGGTGTTTTGGACTTCAGCTCCCAGAAGCCTCAACCACCTTGGCCAATGGTTTGGGATTTTGGGAGCTGAAGTCCAAAACACCTGGAGGGCCAGAGTTTGGACATCACTGCCCTGAGTCGTTCCTCATAGGACATGGTTTCCAGACCTTCCACCATTTTATTCACCCTCCTTTGATCATGCTCCAGTTTCTCAACATCCTTTTTGAATTGTTTTTCCCAGAACTGGACACAATATTCCAGGTGAGGCCTGACCAGAGCAGAATAGAGTGGCACTATTACTTCTCTTGATCAAGATACTTCTATTGCTGCAGCCTAAATTTGCACTGGCCTTTTTAGCTGCTGCATCACATTGTTGACTCATGTTCAACTTGTGGTCTACTTGGACTCCCAGATCCCTTTCAGTCTCTCGTTCAGCCAGGTGTCTCCCATTCTATATCTGTGCATAACATTTTTCCACTTAGGTATCGCTTAGGTGCAGCTTAGGCTAATTTAGGTGGAAATTTCCATGGTGATAAAAGAGCAAACCATAAAGTGTAGCCGTCCTAAACAAAGAAGTGGCAGATCCATATAGCTTGTCTCTTTGATGTTGGGATGGTGACAAATGGCAGAGCCATCTTTGCCTCTGAAATAGGAGGAATAGATTAGAATTTCAAAGGATACCTTTCTGCTTACTGCCCTTCGCTCTTCCAGGCTGAATCCCACCAGGCGCTTTCCATCCAGGCCTACATGACAAGGTACCCCTTTCAGGATGGAGTTTGATATCAAAGTTCAATTAAAGGCAAAAAAAAAAAGGCTATGGGGTAGTAACAATGCCTGAGAGCAGAATCAGAGGGAGACCAAATTACTTCTCTCATTCAGTATCATTCATTTAGCTCTGGCAATGAACAATCTGATAAGCAGAATGCCTCTTTACCACCATGTGTCCATCATCATCATCATCATCATCATCAGTTATTTATATGGTTATTGATGTACATGGTGCTTTACAACAGAATAAGACATTTTATAACTACTTCAATGTAAAATGCTAAAATGCAAGACAAGAATACAAGGCTAAAATACAACACTAAAAATGCAATAGTAAAATACAATAGTAAACTACAATGTAAAAAGAAAAAAAGCTACACACACAAACATGAAATACAGAATAAAACAGATAATAGCAGCTGCACATGAGATGGATTGCAGCCAGCTTTCATTTCTTCTCGGAGGGCTCAGCCCCATGGCTTCAATGACATTTTATCCGGTTGTTGGTTCGCAAACTTTGGTCCTCCAGATTTTTCTGGACTTCAGCTCCCAGAACTCCTGACTACTGACCAAATTGGCTGAGGATGCTCAGAGTTGAAATCCCAAAACCTGGAGGACTAAAGTTTGGGAATCACTGATTTAAACCAACTTCCATCAAGTGAAGTGAAGGCAGTCACAATAAAGGCAAGAGCTCTCAGAGCATGTATGGAATGGATTTCCTTCCCAGCTAGGAAATTACAACCCAAACCTGCAATCCATGAGGTATGTGAGGCTTGTAACTCAGAGGGCTGAGTCTCCATAATCATTTGTGTTTTAGCGTGATCTTTAAAAAACAACAACACCGTTGACCATGGGTTCTTATAAGCCTCAGCTTCCCATTCTGTCAAATGGACATAGAAAGGTTTCCTACATGAGTGATCCTGATGAAGACTTAGAAAACCCAAGTTTCAGTAGTAAAAAGTCAGAAAAGCCTTATTAAAAAAACTATAGATCCCATCCAGGGTCATTCACTGTCAGAACTGACCAGCAAACGTTAAAAGTGCCTAATTATACCATACAGATTTCAAATTTGGGGGGGGGGGGGTTAATTCTTATATGCTGCTCTTGACACCAGCTTATGGAAACGTCAAACTGAGGCTTCTTGCGTTGCCTTCCAAGGGCCATCCTTTCCCTTTCCCTGCCCCTTCTTCCCAGGGCTCATTTACACCTTTGAGGCAGATTTATGGCCAGGATGTCTTGCCAGGCCAGAACCATTCTCACCTTGAAGACTTCTATAGATCAAGCAATCTTTAATATGTAGATTTGACTTTGCTTTGAAATGTGGAAACAACTCTTCGCCTGAGGCAAGATTTTGCCTATTTAAGGAGCCTCAAATCTTTTGTCTATGTTCCATGTTAGAATTCAGACAGGCTTCATGTCAGTCTGAGTTCTGATATAGTTCCAATCCACTCCCCCTCCTTCCTTTCCCTCCGTGTTGCTGAGTCTTCATCAATCTGGACCTGGAGCACGGCCAATACAGGTGAATATAAGCATTAGAAAGCCTCATGTTATCTATCCATCGCTAACTTACTATATTCCTGAGTTCTTGGATGATTGTGTGAGTGTATGATTGTCTTATGTGTGAATGAATAATAAACAGTATTCAGTTTTCATAAAACTTGTCTCTGTTGACCTATTACCTTGGCTACCTTCATATACATAGGATAGAGACCGCTCCTCTGTTTGAGCTAATGATAAATTCCCCAGACCAAGGTCTCCTTATTTACAGCCTTTTGAGAGGATTGCAACTCCCAGAATCCCCAGATGGCTGAGAAGTCTGGGAGCCACAGTCCAAACAAAAAAGAACTGTTTTCAAAGTTTTTTTTGGTGGGTTTTTCGGGCTGTGGCCATGTTCGAGATAGAAGAATTTATTCCTGACATTTTGCCAACATCTGCTGGCGAAACGTCAGGAATAAACTCTTCTAGAACATGGCCTCATAGCCGAAAAATCCACAAAAAACTATGAATGCTGGCCGTGAAAGTCTTCAGCTGTTTCCAAGCTCGGTCCTTCTGCTTGCCCAACTGTTTCGAGGACTCTTAGCTTGGAGTGCACTTTCTGTGTGCATTTTTGTGTTTGTGCAAAGGAAAAGGAGGGGTGTGTGTGTCTGGCTGGGACTTGACCTTTGGCTAGCCCTGGCCACTCTGCCTCTGTTCCTAACGAGCCATCCTTAGAGAACATTCTGGGCCAGGGCTGGGAAAGCCACGGCACCCAGGAAGGTGCCCAGTCAGGCAGATTGGGCAGAGAAAGACCTATCATCCCCCTTCCCTGGCAGACAGAGAGGCCACAGAGAGGAGAGGCGAAGGGGCCCGGATGCCCAGATCCGTCCCCCTCGCCTGGTCCAGGCCTGTTCTATAATAAGAGTCCTTTCTTTGGCAGCTGCTGGAGCCTTGGCCGCCTGCCAGCCTCCAGGCAGCCGCTCACTGGATCCAAAAGGGAGCCTGTTGCTGCCTCCATTTCCCACATCGGCTGCAGCTCTGTTCTCGGCCCCATGGTAAGTGCCACTGTCTCTCCCAACCATGCCACTCTGGCTTGGCCTGGTTATGCCTTGGCATCTGGACCTTTGAAACCTCGGAGCCCACCTGGCATGGAAAACTAACTTCCAGTTGGCCCCAGGGGCTGGTCAGAGGAAAGAAAGGTTAGCCACTGGCCTGGGCCTGAGGGGGAGATTTCCTTCTCTTTGCTGGACCCTTCTCTGAGTCCATTTTCTCTCTGCTTTGCCCCTTTTACTTGGACACTGGGCTCCCTCTGCAATCGAGCAATTGCGCCGGAAAACTTTCTTCGCTTGCTCTTGTACTCCAGATTTCCCTTCCTTGCAAACTGACTTTCAAGAGCAAGAGGTGAGGGAAATAGGAATCAAAGTTCTGCTCTTGCTTTTCTTGGATGGCCATGCCGGCTTCTGTGCTTGCCTTCTGTGGCACCCCAAATTCTACTTGCATGCAAACCAACACACAGTCAAACAGAGGGATCTAGCATTTCACAAGCGGTTTCCAGTCTTGCCTCGGCTCGCTCCTAGGTCCCCCTTAATGCCTCCAAGGTGGGTATTATTTGCCTCAGGCTATTCCAGCCCCTCTGCCTCACTTGGCATGGCTAGAGGTCAGAGAGGACATTTGTCCAGCTGGTGGCCACCTTGCTTAGATTTCAATGGCAGTCAGCCAGGCCCAGGGGAAGCTGGGACACTGGAGGACCAAGAGGGAGGTGGTGCCCTTGGCATTTTATGGGCAAGGCTGGGCAGGAGGTGGGCAACTTCAGGTGGGCATGCTGAAAGGTTAGTCAACTGTTGGTCCTTCCAAAATCTCTAGGGCTCTGGCACAGTCATGCTGTCCAATTTTGTGTTGTTGTGGTTGTGTGCCTTCAATTCCTTTCCAACCTATGGCAACCCTCAGGCAATCATGAGGTTTCTTGGCAAGATTTGTTCAGAGGAGGTTTGCCATTGCCTTCTCTAAGGCTCAGAGGTTGTGACTCGCCCAAAATCACCCAGTGGGTCTCTTGGCCAAGTCAGGAATCTCTGGTTTCCAGAGTCTCAGCCCAACACTCAAACCATTCCACCATGATAGTAGAATGTAGAGAATATCTACCCCATACTATGAGAAGCCAAAATGCGGTAGTGGTTTGAGTGTTGGACTGTGATTCTGGAGAGCAGGGTTCAAATCCTAGCTCAGCCGTGGAAACCCAGTGGGTGACTTTGGGCAAGTCACACTCTCTCAGCCTTAGAGGATGGCAATGGCAAAACCCTTCTGAAGAAACTTGCCAAGAAACTCCCATTATAGGGTTCGTCTTAGGGTCGCTATAAGTTGGAAATGACTTAAAGGCCAAGAACAATAACAACCGCATATCATATGCTAAGACTAAACAAGGGATTTCTCTCTCTGTCTCTGTCTCTCTCTCTCTCACACACACATACACACACACACTTCCTTTGCTTCTGAGTTTCCTTGGCACATATGACTCTCTGGGGTCAGCATGCTCTCAGCATTATTCTGATCCAGGATAGACAGTCCCATGATGTGAAATATTTCCTGCTTCAGGCCTAGATGACTTGGGAGAGAGTGTCTATGGACCCCCAGGCCTTCTGATGGTTGGTGCAGAGCAGTCTTCTGTGTCCCTGAGGCCCTCCAGATGTGTTGGACTGCAGTCTCCATCATCTTCAGCCAGCAAAAGCCAATAGGATGATGGAGACTGCAGTCCAACAAATCTGGAGGGCAGCTAGCAGAAGCCCTGGGAATATCAGCATCCCTGGGAAGGGTCCAGCTGGTAGCATGAGCACCTGGGTGGCACTTGCAGTGTGTCCCCAAAGAGGATGCCTAACTTGGCCAAGTGTCCCTGATCAGGTCATGTACACACCTCCCTTCTCTGTTTGTTTTTGTGTGCCTTCAAGTCGTTTCCAACTTATGGTGACCCTAAGACAAACCTTTCATGGAGTTATATGGGTACATTTCTTCAGAGGGGAGTGTGCTGTTGCCATCCTCTGAGGCTGAGAGGGTGTGACTTGCCCAAGGTCACCCAGTGGGTTTCAGGGATGAGCCAGGATTCAAACTCTGTTCTTTAGAGTTGTGGTCCAACACTCAAACCATTGTGCCTTCCATGTAGCCCCAGGGAAAGAAGCTGCTTCCATCCAGGACTGGTGAGGGACATGGGACGTTTCAAAAACTGGACTAGTTGTGTGTGTTTGTGTTTGTGTGTGTGTGTGTGTGTGTGTGAGAGAGAGAGAGAGAGAGAGAGAGAGAGAGATGTCACCATCTCCTTGCACAAACAATGCATTCCCTCCAGCATTTCACAGATGAAAACTAGGGCCAAAAAATAGCAGAGTATGGTCAAGATGGCAAAATAAAATTGCATGTTATTCTTTTACTGAGTGATCTGTTTTCATACTGTCGCACCTTTGAGACTAACTGAAAGGAAGAAGTTGGCAACAAAATCTCTTCACATACTGATTCTACAGATTAACACAGCTGTATCTTTGTATTTTGATGTATTTTCATACTGTAACAGTTTAGTTCTATTTTAATGCTAACTTAATAGCATTCTTATGAATCATAAGCTGTTTTGAGTCCCATTTTTTTTTGGGGGGGAGAATAAGATCTAAATAAATAAATAGAAGTAGTAGTAGTAGTAGTAGTGAGGAAGAAAGCCAGTATAGCATAGTGGTTTGAGCATTGGACTTCAAATCTGGAGATCAGGTTTCGATTCCCACCTCAGCTTCTCTAAATCCCCCAAGCAACATAGCTAATCAGGATGCTGGGAGTTGGAGTTTGAAAAGTCATTTCTCCTAGATCTGGAAAGGAGCTATATATGGAGAAGAACTTGGAAGTAATGTTACAAGTAATGTAGCTACTTATAGCTAGTTACTTTTCGGAAACGGAACCCAATTTCAAAAGCATTATAATGAGTAAAAGTGAACTTACATTATTGATGTAACTAGTTATTTTCAAATGTTACACTTCACAAACATTTCCATGTTTTATGTTGTCCATTTGTATTTTTCCTCTTTAAAAAGTGAGAAATTCCCTCTTTTAATAGTGAGTTGGAGGGGTTTTATTTCCCTCTTTAAAAAGTACTGTAATGGAAAGTAACAGAAAAGCAAGAAGATGGGGTTACCTTTTTCCTCAATATTGTAAAAATTAACAACAAGGGATGGCTGTTCAAACACTGTAGCTGCTAATGGAAACTAATTACTTATTAAAAAGTACCATCCCAAGCTCTGCGATGGGTGAAGCTTCCTTCCACACTGCAGAAATAATCCCGTTTGACTAGAATTTACTTGCTATGGCATGGCATTCTGGGGACAGTAGTTACGTGAGATATTTAGGCTTCTCTCTCAGACAGCTCTGGATACCACAACAAACCACAATTGTTGTTGTTGTTGTTGTCTGCCACATTCAGAGGCAAAACGGGAACCACAGGCAGAGAAAAAGGATGGGATGCACTACCACAGGCTTCATCCGCACTGCAGAAATAATGCAGTTTGACATCTCTTTAACTGCCATGGCTCAATGCTGTGGAACCTTGGGATTTATAGTTTGTTGTGGCACAAGAACTCTCTGACAGAGTAAGCTAAATATCTCACAAAACAACAAACCCCAGATTTCATAGCATTGAGGCATGGCAGTTAAAGCAGTATCAAATTGCATTATTTCGGCAGTGTGGATGTAGCCATAGCCAAGCACTGGCTGAAGAGGTGAGATGGATGGTGACAGATGGCAACCAAGGAAGCAAAGGGACATCACACATTTACCAGTCAACTAGTCTGATTGTAGCAACTCTTTCTTGACACCCAACATGGCCACTATTTAGGCTCTGTTTGCTCTTATATAGGTCACAACAAGCCATGGTGTAGTTTCCCAAAATCTGGCTTGTGATGTGCAAATTCACTGCAGCTAAAAAGCTACAATCTGTAAAGCAGCCCCAAACACAATGTGAACCCATGCTTTGTTCTTGGCTCACACAACCTGGTTTGCTTAAACTATGGCTTGTTAGGGCATATGCCTCCCACCTCATTTGTCTCTGGCTTGTTTCCTTCATTGTTTCCTAACCCTCAAATAGAATCTGACAAAGCCTGAATGGAGGGTGTAAATAAATCAGAAACAAGGAGGACAAACCATGGTTTGTTTGATCATCTGTGGTGCAGTTTGTGACTTAAGCAACAAACCATGGTTAACACAAACCACAATTTATTGCAAGGGAGGGGAAAGTATGGTCCATGGGCCACATGTGGCCTCAACTCCTTTTTGTGGCACCAGAAGCCATCCTCAAATCTGTTTTTCGCCTGCTTTCAGAGTTGTGCCAAAGCAGGAGGCTGTGGAGGACTTGTGTTTTGGGACACGACAGGTAGATTGATTTTCCCACATGGGAGCACTGGTTTTCCCATGGTCCTTTCAGACTGCTGATGGAGTGCTGTGGGGTTCATGCTTCAAGCCACCACTGTGACTACCTTTTGCTCTGGTATGGCTTCTCACCTGCTTGATAGGATCATGTCTCTGCTTCCACTCTGCAGATGCTGTCGCTGATGTCCATGCGCCTGGGGATCTTGACCAGAAGAGGAGCCCTGGGTGCTGCCGCTGTCCGAACGGCTCATGGGCATGGAGGGCATGGTAAGAGATGTCCCAGTTATTTCTTCCCCCTTCCTTTCTCCTAATGCAACTTCCTCCAAACCTGTTATCTTGCAGGCATGTGTGATTACAGCTCCAACCACATGAGTCTGCATAATGGTGGTTGTAGTCCTGCATGTTTGGAAGAAGCCAGGTTTGGAGGAAGCTGTCCTAAGAAATCAAAGTACTTCCATTCTGTTGGAATGACCAGCGATCCTACCATTCTTTGGAGTTCTCTGACAGTAAGCTTTCCCATGTGGGAAAAGAACTGAGCGAAATATCGCCTGTTGTCTGAATTATGAAACAATTCCCAGATGTTTCCCAGAGTTTGAATGATAAATATATATCACTTGTCGGGTGATGAGTTGTGTCTATGGATAACCTATCTGAAAGACTGTATGTCTTTGACAAGGTCCCCCATGACATTCTTGTAAACAAGCTAGAGAAATGTGGACTAGACAATACAACTCTTAAATGGATTTGTAACTGGTTGAAAGGAATCTAGGAGTCCTAGTAGACCACAGGTTGAACATGAGTCAACAGTACGATGTGGCAGCTAACAAGGCCAATGCAATTTTAGGCTGCATCAATAGAAGTGTCTAGATCAAGGGAAGTAATAGCCCCACTCTATTCTGCTCTGGTCAGCCCCCACCTGGAATATTGTGTCCAGTTCTGGGCACCACAATTCAAAAAGGATGTGGAGAAACTGGAGCATGTCCAAAGGAAGGCAAGTAAAATGGTGAAGGGTCTGGAAGCCATGAAGCCCTATGAGGAAAGGACTCAGGGAGCTGGGGATGTTTAACCTGGAGAAGAGAAGGTTAAGGGGTGATGTGATAGCCCTCTTTAAGTATTTGAAGGGATGTCATATTGAGGAGGGGACAAGGACCCGGAGCAATGGATGCAAGCTGCAGGAAAAGAGATTCCAGCTCAACATTAGGACTGGAGGAACTTCCTGACAGTAAGGGCTGTTAGACAGTGAGACACACTCCTTCCTTGGAGAGTGATGGAGTCTCCTTCCTTGGATGGCCATCTGTCAATGAGGATGCTTTGACTGAGAGTTCCTGCATGGCAGAATGGGGTTGGACTGGATGGCCCTTGCGGTCTCTTCCAACTCTGTGATTCTACAATTCTTTGATTCTAACTAAGCATGTGTAACTGATACTCTCCTTACTACCTTTCTGCAAGCTGGAAAACCCTTTTTATTCCAATACGCCTTTGACATTTGATTTCTTTTGGGGAAACATTATTCAAGGTATAATGTGCTGGGCTTTTATTTTTCTTGCTGTTGTTGTTTTTAATTTGTTGTTGTTGCTGTTGCTGTGTGCCTTCAAGTCATTTCTGACCTATGGTGACTGTTTCACAACACAAGTGTATCTAATACAATTGTGTACATACATTATCACCTATAAACCATCCAGTACTTATTTGTACCTATCCATCCATTCATTCATATATACGAGTCTATTACTAGTTGCTTCATTTTGAACAGTCCGGCCAGAGAGAGGAGAAGGAGAGGAGCAGCTGGGCAGCCATATTGAGAACGTGTGCTTGCTGCTGAAGGGGCGGAGCTTCTGTGAGTCACATCTGTGAGTCACAAGGGGGGTGGAGCTAGCAGACTAGCTCTATATAACTCCTTCCAGAGCCTTCCGGATGCACAGGTTGTCATCTCATCTCTTCTGCCAGTCGAAGGGCTTGGTCCAGGAAGGGAGAGGAAAACAGCGGATGTGAACAACTGGCTCCGCAGATGGTGCCACTGAGAACAGTTTGGATTCTTTGATCATGGGCTGCGGTTCCATGAGGAGGGACTTCTTGCAACAGACGGGTTGCATCTCACGCCAGTTGGAAGAAATGTCTTTGCCAACAGTCTCAAGAACTTGATCAGGAGGGCTTTAAACTGAGTTCCGTGGGGATGAAACAGATTATCTAGACCCATTTCAAACCGGCTTTCGGGCGGGTTACGGGGTTGAGACGGCCATGGTCGCCTTGGTCGATGATCTCCGTCTGGGCATCGACGGGGGAAGCGTGTCCCTGTTGGTGCTCTTGGACATCTCAGCGGCTTTCGATACCATAGACCATGGTATCCTTCTGGAGCGCCTGGCAGAGGTGGGAATCGGGGGCACTGCGCTCCAGTGGTTCCAGTCCTACCTCTCCGGGAGGTTCCAGATGGTGCAGCTGGGAGACGTGTGCTCTGATAAGAGGGCCCTTACATCTGGGGTCCCTCAAGGAGCTATTCTGTCTCCCATGCTTTTTAACATTTTCATGAAACCGCTGGGAGAGATCATCCGGAGACATGGGGCGCAGGGTTATCAATACGCTGATGACACCCAAATAGTCTTCTCTATGTCTCCGACTGATGCAGTGACCGAGGATGGTGTCTCTCCTCTCGTGGCCTGTCTGGAGTCGGTAATGGGCTGGATGAGGGAAAACCGACTCAGTCTGAATCCAGAGAAAACGGAGGTACTTGTGATAGGTTCCCCTGGTCCAGGAATGGCGGTGGTTCAACCTGTCCTGAACGGGATCACGCTTCCTGTGAAGGACTCCGTGCGCAGTCTGGGGGTGCTCCTTGATTCGTCGCTTCACCTTACATCTCAGGTGGACGCGACGGTCAGGAGCACCTGTTATCAGCTCCGGCTTATTCGCCAGCTGCGCCCATACCTGGCCCAGAGAGACCTTGAAACGGTGGTACACACTCTGGTAACCTCTCGATTGGATTTCTGCAATGCGCTCTACATGGGGCAACCCTTGTACCACACCCGGAAGCTGCAGATGGTACAGAATATGGCAGCCAGACTGGTTACTGGCACTTCCAGGGCCAGTCATATTACACCTGTACTTAAAGATCTGCATTGGCTGCCCATTCGCTTCCGGGCACAATACAAGGTGTTGGTGATAACCTATAAAGCCCTACATGGCTTGGGCCCAGGATACCTGGAGGACCGCCTCTCTCCATACATTCCGCCCCGCACCCTCAGAACATCTGGGCAGCAACTATTGAGGGTTCCAGGGGCTAGACTTGCCTCCACAACGAGGAGGTCATATTCCATCGTCGCCTCGGCCCTCTGGAATACGCTGCCCATAGAGCTCCGCTCGGCCACCTCCCTGGCCCAGTTTAGGAGGGAGTTAAAAACCTTCCTATTCCGGTTAGCATTCCCTGAATCAAGTTCCAGCTAGTCTTCCCCCCTTCGACAGCAATGGCAGCTGGCTAATGGGGGGGTTTTAGTATTGATTTTAATAGGGTTGAGTAGTGTATTGTATTTTAATGTGTGTTATGTTATACTGTATTGATGTTGTTAATATGTTGTTCACCGCCCTGATCGATGGAAGGGCGGTATACAAATAAATTTTTTATTATTTATTATTTATTAATATTAAGGAAGGCGAAAGGGCTGGAGAAAATAGTCAAACTGACATAGAGGAAACAAGAAAAAAAGTGCAAGGACCCAAAAGTGGGAGGCAAAAAAACTTGCACAGGCAGCAAGTAAAAGGGAACTATGGTCTGCGATGTCTCTACACTAATGCACAGAGCATGGGAAATAAGCAAGATGAACTCGAACTCCTAGTACAACAAAGCAAATATGATATAATATGCATCACTGAAACCTGGTGGGATGAGTCTCATGATTGGAATGTAGAAATAGAGGGGTATAACCTTATTAAGAGAAATAGGCCAAACAGGAAAGGAGGAGGAATAGCACTACTGTATATGTCAGAGATATTTACACCAGTGAAGAGATCCAGGACATCAGTCATGGAAGCCAGGAGGAGAGCATCTGGATAAGAATCAAAGGGGAGAGAAACAACAAGGATGTTACGGTGGGAGTCTACTACAGACCCCCAAGTCAGACTGAGGAATTGGATGATATCTTTCTAGAACAGATGACCACACAGTCAGAAAAGAGAGATGTAGTAGTGATGGGCGACTTCAACTATCCTGATATTTGTTGGAAGTCAAACTCAGCAAAATCAAGGCCTAGCAAATTCCTCACTTGCCTGGAAGACTATTTCATGGTCCAAAAGGTGGAAGAGGCAACAAGGGGGTCAGCTATTTTAGATCTGATCCTAACCAACAAGGATGACTTGGTTAATGGGGTGCAAGTGGTGTGATCCTTAGGTGGAAGTGACCATGTTCTCCTGGAGTTTGTTATACAATGGAGAGGAGAAGCCAGGCAGAGTCAGACACGCATCCTAGACTTTAGGAGAGCAGATTTCAGTAAACTTAGAGAATTATTGAGGGCGATTCCATGGTCACAAATACTAAAAGATAAAGGAGTTCAGACCGGATGGGACTTTCTCAAAAGAGAGATACTGAAGGCACAATTTCAAACAGTTCCAGTGAGAAAGAAAAACGGGAGGTGTCTCAAGAAACCAGGATGGATGACTAAGGAACTTTCAACCGAGTTAAGTTTGAAACGGAAGATGTATAAGAAATGGAAAAAGGGGGAAATCACAAAAAAGGAATTCAAAGAAATAGCAGGCATGTGTAGGGGTAAAGTCAGAAAAGCCAAAGCACAGAATGAACTGAGGCTTGCTAGAGAGGTTAAGAACAATAAAAAGGGCTTTTTTGGATATGTCCGCAGCAAAAGGAAGAAGGAAACAGTAGGTTCACTGCGTGGAGAAGATGGCAAAATGCTAACAGAAGACAGAGAAAAGGCAGAATTACTCAACACCTTCTTTGCCTCAGTCTTCTCAGAAAAGGCAAAGGGTGCTCAACCTGAGGATAATGGAGCAGAGGACAGAATAGGGGAATTTCAGCACAGAATAAGTAAAGAGATAGTAGAGGAACACCTTATTAATCTAAATGAATTTAAGTCTCCGGGACCAGATGAACTACATCCAAGGGTATTAAAAGAACTGGTAAATGTAATATCGGAGCCATTGGCAATCATATTTGAAAACTCCTGGAGAACAGGAGAAGTGCCAGCAGACTGGCGGAGGGCAAACGTTGTCCCCATCTTCAAAAAGGGGAAGAAAGAGGATCCCAACAATTATCATCCAGTTAGTCTGACATCAATCCCAGGAAAGATTCTGGAGCAGATCCTTAAAGAGAGAGTCTGTGAACATCTAGAAGGCAATGCCATAATCATAAAAAGTCAACATGGGTTTCAGAGAAACAAGTCATGCCAGACAAACCTAATCTCTTTCTTTGATAAAATTACCAGCTTGGTAGATGAAGGGAATGCTGTGGATATAGTATATCTGGATTTCACTAAGGCCTTTGACAAGGTTTCCCATGACATTCTTGCATACAAGTGTGTAAAATGTGGGCTAGACAAAGGAACTGTTAAATGGATCTGTAATTGGTTGACCGGCCGAACCCAAAGGGTGCTCAACAATGGCTCCTTTTCATCCTGGAGAGAAGTGACCAGTGGGGTGTCCAGTGGGGCTCTGTCCTGGGCCCAGGGCTATTCAACATCTTTATCAATGACCTGGATGACAGAATTGGGAGCATACTTATCAAATTTGCAGATGACACCAAATTAGGAGGAATAGCTAATACTCCAGAGGACAGGATCAAGATTCAAAATGACCTGAATAGACTAGAAAGCTGGGCCAAAGCTAACAAAATGAAATTCAACACAGAGAAATGTAAGGTACTGCACTTAGGGCAGAAAAATAAAATGCACAGATATAGGATTATGGGGGACACCTGGCTGAATGAAACTATGTGTGAAAGGGATCTGGGAGTCCAAGTAGACCACAAGTTGAACATGAGTCAACAGTGTGATGCGGCAGCTAAAAAGGCCAATGCAATTTTAGGCTGCATCAATAGAAGTATAGTGTCTAGATCAAGAGAAGTCATAGTGCCACTGTATTCTGCTTTGGTCAGGCCCCACCTGGAATATTGTGTCCAGTTCTGGGCACCACAGTTCAAAAAGGACATTGAGAAACTGGAGCATGTCCAGAGGAGGGCGACTAAAATGGTGAAGGGTCTGGAAACCATGCCTTAGGGAACGACTTAGAGAGCTGGGAATGTTTAGCCTGGAGAAGAGAAGGTTAAGAGATGATATGATAGCCCTGTTTAAATATTTGAAAGGATGTCATATTGAGGAGGGAGCAAGCTTGTTTTCTGCTGCTCCAGAGAACAGGACCCGGAACAATGGATGCAAGCTACAGGAAAAGAGATTCCACCTGAACATTAGGAGGAACTTCCTGACAGTAAGGGCTGTTCGACAATGGAATGCACTCCTTCCTTGGAGATTGTGGAGGAGTCTCCTTCCTTGGAGGTCTTTAAACAGAGGCTGGATGGCCATCTGTCAGGGATGCTTTGATTTGGATTTCCTGCATGGCAGATTGGGGTTGGACCGGATGGCCCTTGCGGTTTCTTCCAACTCTACGATTCTATGATTCTATGATAGCATAGACATATAATGGATAGTAATATATTAATAGGTACACAGACACATTGGAAAAGTTCCTTTTTTGGACTACCTAACTCACTCCCAATGCTGCCTGGGAGATTTTGGAAGTTCTACTCAGAGATAATAACTTTTCCAAGCTCTGACAGTCACACACTGGGAAGGTAATAACTATAGATACTATAAATGACAAAGACAGCAATGCTATTTCAATGCTATATAATTAAGGGGGAAAACTACCTGGTTAATAATATAATTCAAAGAAATACAAAAGGCAACAAGGAAAACAGTGAAAATGCAATTGTGTCTCTTGCCTCGAATATAGGCAGTACATAACCATTATCCCCAGCATTCCACAAATGGAAACAGGAATGTGCTTGTAACACCTCGATCCCATAACCAGGAGCATAACCCAGGGTGAGTCTATACTGTAGAAATAATGCATTTTGATACCACTTCAACTACCATAGTTCCATCCTACAGAATCCTGGGATTTGTAGTGTGTTTGTTTTTTGTAATAGTTGTTTAATCGTCTTTCCAATCAATACATCAAGCTTTACAATTAGTAGAATATTAATCTTTCATTATTTACTGATACAACATACTATCTACTATATAATACAAATTGTTTGATGCATGATGTGTTTCTACAACAGTTTATAGTCTTCCTTTCTGCTATATATTATTGATGCAAAAGCATATAGATTTTTGGCTATTTTGTTTTATATTTTTATCCTTTCTATTTTCAATCTTATCCTTCTTTTTCTTCCACCTGTATTTTTCTTTTCTTTTTTTCTTCTTTCCCCCTACTTTCCTTCCCTTTCTGTCCTTCTTTTCATTTTCGTATCCTTTTTGTAGTTTTGTGAGCCACCAGCACTCTTTGGAAGGGAAGGCTAAAGACCCTGTAAAACTACAAATCCTATTATTCCATAGGATGGAGCCATGGTACTTCAAGTAGTATCAAACAGCATTATTCCTACATATAGTCAAAGTACCCTGCGTTTTTTGATATCGGATTACTTTGCCCTGCAATAGTCCCAGTGATTTAAAAATGAAGATGGTTCTTTCAGTTTAAAACAACACTAGAACAGCACAGCCATCCTACAAAAGGTTGTCATTACAAGCTTTTCTAAATATTCATCTGCACTCATGTGAAATGTGAAGCACTACGTGGTGCTTTGTTGTGCTGCTGCTGCTGTTGTTGTGATGTGCCTTCAAATTGATTCCAATTTATGGCAACACTATCCTAGGATTTTTTTGGGCTGCATCCACACTGGAGAAATAATCCAGTTTGGCATCGCTTTAACAGCTCTGGCTCAAGGCTATGGAATTCTGGGAGCTGAAGTTTGTTGTGGGCCCAGAGCAGAGCCCCACAACAAACTCCAACTCCCAGAATTCCATAGCCTTGAGTCAGGGCTGTTAAAGTGGTGCCAAACCGGGTTATTTCTCCAGTGTGGATGCAGCCTTGGCAGGATTTCTTCAGAGAAGGTTTCAGGAATGGCCCACATGTGCAGCAACTTCTGGGAGAGCATGAACACAGCATTATTATTATTATTATTATTATTATTATTATTATTATTATTATTATTATTATTATTAT
>NC_056525.1:4051222-4074437 GCF_019175285.1 Sceloporus undulatus | reverse complement strand
CCTTTATTTATAAAGCGCTGTAAATTTACACAGCGCTGTACATACAATCTTTTTAATTGGACGGTTCCCTGCCCTCAGGCTTACAATCTAAAAAGACATGACACAAAAGGAGAAGGGAAAGGGGATGAGGGCCAACAGTTCTTCTCTACCTCTGAGGCCTGGATCAGGGGAGATGGACTGGAGGAAGGACATAGCAATACAGGAAATGATTCCATAAAACAGACAACAAAGGAACATCAAATAGCAAGCGACTATTGGTGGCTGGGAATGCTTCTCTGAACAGGATGGCCTTCAACTCCATTTTGAAGCTGGTTAAAGAAGTAATGGCTCTTGCTTGTGGGGGAAGAAGGTTCCAGGAGTGAGGGGCAGCGAGTGAAAAGGGGTGAATCCGGGATGGGGCAGATGAAATCCTGGGCTGAGACAGGAGCCCTTGACTACCAGAATGGAGGGCCCTGGTGGGAAGGTGAGGAGAAAGAAGGTCTGATAAGTAAGGAGGGGCCAGACCATGGAGGGCTTTAAATGTCAACAGCAGGAGCTTATATTGAATGCGGAAAGGGAGGGGGAGCCAGTGAAGGGATGCCAACACATGAGAGATGTGGTCAGATGGGTGGGCGGATGTGATAATGCGTGCAGCTAGGGTTGCCATAATTGAGGACCTCCAAACCTCCTCCTTGGCCGCGGTGCCAAGCTTCCTCCCCCTCCTCCCGGTCTGGGAGGAAGCCTCGGCCGGCTCCCAGGCTGGGAAGGAGGCGGGGGCCGCCTCTCATCGCGGCGATTGCCGCGGTGGGAAGTGGCCTCCTCCTCCTCCCGGCTTGAGGAGAAGCCTCGGCCGGCTCCCAGGCCGGGAAGGAGGCGAGGGCCGCCCCTCATTGCGGCGATCGCCGCGGTGGGAAGCGGCCTCCTCCTCCTCCCTGGCCTCGCCGAGGCCTTGGAGGACCCCGCGGCCGGAGCTCCGGCCGCGGAGCTGCCTCGAAGGCCTCGCTGGGGCCTGGGAGGGAGCATCTCCACGGCTGGAGCTCCAACCGCGGAGAGCCCTCCCAGGCCTCAGCAAGGCCTTGGAGCCGCCGCGGGGGCTGAGGTGGCTGCGGTGGGCGGGGCCGTCCCGGTTTGGGTGCCAAACCGGACCGGGACCGGGATGGCACCACCCAAACCGGGATTGTCCCGCCCCCTGGCGGGATATGGCAACCCTACGTGCAGCTGAATGCTGGACAGAGATTAAAGGATGGAGGTGAGAAACAGGAAGCCCAGCCAGGAGGATGTTGCAGTAATCATGTCGTGAGATCACTAGGGCATGGACCAGGATCTTGGCAGTGCAGGCAGAGAGATAAGGTCGGATTTTGGCAATATTGTACAAAAAGAATCTACAAGCCTTGGCTGTGGTCTGGATCTGAGGGATACATGACAGAGAAGAATCAAAGGTGAAACCAAGACTGTGGGCTTGCTGGACTGGTTGAATAGAAATGTTTTTGTAGAGCACATCTCTGGTTGTTGTTGTTGTTGTTGTTGTGTGCATGCAAGTCATTTCCGACATATGGCAATGCTAAGGCGAACCGATCATGGGGTTTTCTTGCCAGGTTTCTTCAGAAAGGTTTTGCCATTGCCATCCCCTGAGGCTGAGAGCGTGTGACTAGCCCAAGGTCATCCAGTGGGTTTCCATGGCTGAGCCAGGATTTGAACCATTGTCTCCAGAGTCCTAGTCCAAAGCTATGCCACACTGACTCATTTATATCTCCAGTGCCTGTGTTCAAAGATACATCCACTCTAAATTTGGGGTTACCATTGATCTAATGGGCCAGCATGCTATAGTGGTTTGAGTGCTGGACTAGGACACTGGAAGACCAGGGTTTGAAACCTGGTTTGGACATGGCAGCCCACTGGGTGACCGTGGGAAAGTCACACTCTCTCAGCTTCAGAGGCAATAAGAAGCCTCCTCTGAAGAAACTTGCCAAGAAAACCCTATGATAGGGTTGCCATAAGTCAGAAATTACTTGCAGACACAACAGCAACAACAACAACACATTTATCTAAAGATGCCATTTATCTCTGAAGATGCCAAAGCCACAGATGCTCGCGAAACATCAGGAAGAAACTCTTCTAGAACATGGCCACAGAGCCTGAAAAACCCACAAAAAATTATGGATGCTGGCCATGTAAGCCTCCGACTTCACATTATCTAATATTGTTTTCAAATGATATAGCTTCCTTGAATTGCCCCCAAATTTTAAAAAATCCTCTTTTATACTTCTGCTCATAGGACCTGTATAATTTGTTTATGGTTATTATGTAGTTTTATGTTTTATTATTTTTAGATTGTACACTTTTGGCAGGATTTAATTGTTTTAAATTGATTGTACCTATAATGTGCCATGTAAACCTATGGCACTATACAAATAAACGATGATAGCATCTCCATGGGAAGTACTGGATAGTCCAAAATGAGAATGTTCTAAGTTATGGGTTGGCCGTCATTGCAGCATTTCCCATCAATGTACCACATTCAGTGATTCCCAAATTCCAGGTACTTTGGACTTTGGTTCCCAGAATCCCAGACCACTAAGATGACTGTGATTTCTGGGATCTGAGGTCCAAAACACCTGGAAGACCAGAATTTGGAAATCACTAGATGAAGAAGGACTTCACTGAGAAAGATGAGAAAGTGCAAGCTCTCTGTGATGGCAGAACAGACTGCCTTGTGAGCAGCTATAGAAGCAGAGATATGGACAGCCGCCTATTAGGGATGTAGCAATAGCGAATTTCCTGTGCTGGCACAGGTTGGAATGGATGACCTCTTGAGGTCCTTTCCAACTCTCTAGGTTGGGTTTGGAGCTGTGCCTAGGTCCTGCTGAGTTGACCCTTTCCTGTTTCTCTCTCGCTTGCTAGTCACCACCCAAGAGGATCTCTCGGTGCCCCTGTACTACGACAAACGCAGCTACCCACTTCCGGATACCCCTTACTGCAAGCAGCTGGATGCCACGCAGAAGGCCCTCAAGGAGAAGGAGAAAGGATCCTGGACACAGCTGAGCAATGAGGAGAAACTGGCCTGTAAGTAGCAGCAACATCTTGGGTTATGGGATATTCTTCCAACTCAGCGGGGCTGTGAGAAACCGGAGGGCAGTGGAGTGCCAGCAGAGCCAGACCAACTCCACAAACAACATCAGCAACAACTTTTTTTTTGGAGGGGGGGGGGGAGAATTTGGAAGCATTTTTAAAAGCTGCAGCTCCCAGAATTCCCTAACCAGAATGGAATTCTGAAGTTGTATCTTCAATCTCTGTTTTTAGCCACAATGAGTGGCGTCCTGTTTTGTGACATTTGTTGTTGTGGTTAACTGCCCTCAAGTTGACTTTGACTCATGGCCACCTCGTTCTTCTCCGCTGTGCTTTTATTTCCCTTATCTCTCATCGTTCCTGTTTTGTTATTTCCTTCTATTTCTTTGCATTGACTGTGGACTAGTTGTTGAACAGTTGCATTCCTGGTTCTGATTTTGTTCCTGTCTCCCTTTTCCTTTGCTTTCCTTCTTCCCTTCATTGCATGGAGTGTTTCATCCACTGTGTCTTCTCTTTCTTTTTGGCCTCCATAAGTGTCTTGCTGCATTCTTCCTTTGTCATATCCCTAACTTCTGTCCATAATTCTTCTGGTTCCCAGTCCATTATGTTTAATAGGGCAAATTTGTTTTTTACCTTGTCCTTAAATTCTGCTGGTTTGTTGTTCAGATCATATTTTGGTATTATGAGTTATATTTGGCTTTTGTGACATTTGTTTTTGCTGTTAACTGCCCTTGAGTCAATCTCGACCATGGCGACCCTATAGATGAGACATCTCCAAAACTCTTGTCCTCTATGGTTCTCTTCAGGTCCTGCAAAGTCATGCCCATGACCTCCTTAATAAAGTCCATCCATCTAGCATGATGTCTTTCTCTCTTTCTACATCCCTCCACCTTTTCTAGGATTATTGATTTTTCCAGATTCATACCTTCTCATGATATGTCCAAAGTACAACAGCCTCAGCTTTGTCACCTTAGCTTCCAGGCAGATTTCTGACTTGATCTGTTCCAGGACCCATTTGTTTGTCTTCTTGGCTGTCTACAGGATCCTCAGCACTCTTCTCCAGCCCCACATCTCAAATTAATTAATTTTCTTCCTATCTTCTTTCTTAACTGTCCAGGTCTTGCATCCATACATTAATAGGGAATACAATGGCTTGTATGCTTCTAACTTCCATGCTCAGTTGTATATTTTTGCATTTTAGAATCTTTTCTAGTTCTTTCATAGCACCCTCCCCTTTCTTAACCTTTTTCTGATTTCCTGGCATTCCTATCAATGTTTGATGGCAGATATGAGAACTCTTTTACTGTTTCTATTTCTTCATTGTCTAGTTTGAATTTCTGTAGATGCTCCGTGGTCATTTTCTCCCCTTTATGTTCAATAGTAAGCCTGCCTTTGCACTTTCTTCCTTGATCTTCCTTAGTAGTTGTTCCAGGTCTGTGAGGCTTTTCTGCTAGTATTATGGTGTCATCTGTGTATCTCAGATTGTTGATATTCCTTCCCTCTATTTTCACTCCTCCTCCTTCTGTGTCTAAGCCTGCTTTTCTAATAATATGTTCTGGATATAAGTAGAACAGGTAGGGTGATACTGTGGGATGGGTAACTGGTGCTTACTGGTGGGGAGAGGAGGAACGGAGGGCAAGTCAGAGGTAGAAGAAGCATCTGGACTGGGCTCCAAGAGGAAAGGAATGGAAGGTACCCTCGTTCTGGTTTCCTTCCTCCTCAAATCCTTGGCCAGCCTATTCTTCTCCTTTTGAATTGCCTCCTCTTCTGTCTCTTTTCCCCACTGATAACCATCAGCAGACCCCCAGTAGCTGTCAGAACCATTCCAGGGAAAGGACATAAAATTGTGTAAATGAAATTTTACACCTTGCCTGCTTGATGTAGGAAGATCTAGGCCAATGTAAGGACATGTGAGCAAATTTGTTCCTTGAGCAAATGTTCAGGAAGATCTGAGGAATTTTACATCTCAGACCACACTTTCCATAATCCTCCAGCTAGCATGGTGCGCTGGTGGCTGAGAGATTCTAGCAGCTATAGTCCAAAAGGGAAATTTCCTCCACACTCTTGTTTGGGGAGCAAAGTGTGTCCATGGGAGAAATCCATGTTAGGAATCCAAAAGATGGAATTGTGGGGCTTCATAGTAAGTAGAACTGGGACATACTGGGCAGGGCAGGGTTTGAGGTTGGGGAAAAGTGAGCTGGTGTATTGATGCCAAGATGGAGCAGGAAAATTTTTACTTCTAGAGGATTGGTCTCAAAGAAGATGCTAGAGGAAAACCAGGATGAGGTCTGGTCAATCAAAGTGGCAGTTGTAGGTCAGGCTAAAACTAAGGTCTAATATTGTATTGTATTGTATTGTACTGTTTGTAAATGTTTTTATTGCTATTTGTGATATTGTTGGGGAAGGGGGTTGTGATGTTTTTATCTGTTTTTATCTTGCTGTACACCGCTGTGATCTTTGGAACAGCGGTATAGAAATAAAATTTTATTATTATTTATTTATATATATGCACTGCAGAAATAATGCAGTTTGACACTGCTTTAACTGCCATGGCTCCATATTATTGGATTCAGGTATTTGTTGTTTTGTGAGATATTTAGACTTCTCTGTCAAGAGCTCTGGTGCCACAATAAACTACAAATCCTAGAGTTTCATAGCATTGAGCCATGGCAGTTAAAGCTGTATCAAGCTGCATTATTTCTGCAGTGCAGATTAGACCTAAGGTCCTGCCTCCACAGGCCAAATAAACTAGCCCCCATGCGTCACCTCAGTGGGGAGTCTGGACAATGCATGGCCCAAATCCTGGTTCTGGTGTGAACAGACTGAACAACATCCAGCATGTTCAGCACCAGAACTCAGCTATACCCATCTTTGAACCAAATTAAAATAAACTTACCTTTTATTGTGATCTTCCAGGAGCTAAGTCCACAATATCTGGAGGACCAAAGACTGAGGCTGCATCTGCACTGCAGAATTAATGCAGTTTGATACAACCTTAAGTGCCATGGCTCCATGCTATGGTATTCTGGAATTTGTTGTTTTGTGAGATACTTAGCCTTCTCTATCAAAGACGTCTGATGCGCAACAAACTACAAATCCCAGGATTCCATAAGATGGAGGTGTGACAATTAAAGCAGTGTCAAACTGCATTAATTCTGCATTGTGGCAGCAGCATGAGCCACTGCTGCATTAGTAGAGAATTGTAAACCCTCCCCAAACAACAAATCCCAGGATTTTGTGGGGTAGAGCTATAGCAGTATAAAAGTGCTATAATTATGCAAGTGTGGATACACCTCTGGTCTCCCTTTGCTTTGCAGTGTATCGACTGAAGTTCCACCAGAGTTATGCAGAGATGAACAAGCCCACCAATGAATGGAAGACAGTGCTGGGAGGCATCTTCTTTTTCTTTGGCGTCACTGGATTAATCGTGTGGTGGCAACGGATGTTTGGTATGAAAACCGAGAGGTGGCAGGAGGGAGGCACACAATCTGGGAGCCCTGCCGGTGTCTTTGAGGGTTCCTGGCTTTTCTTGGTGGGGCTCATTTGCCTTCCATAGCAGCACTGTGGATGGAAATGCCAACTGTGGGTGCATCTGCACTGTAGAAAGAATGCAATTTGATACCACTTGAACTGCCATGGCTCCACCTTGCAGAATCTTGGGATTGGTTGTTTGGTGAAGCCCCAGCACTCTTTGGCAGAGAAGGCCAAAGATCTTGTAAAACTACAAATCCCAGGATTCCATAGGATGGAGCTACAGCATTTGAAATAGTGTCAAACTGCATTGTTTCTACAGTGTAGAGGCATCCTTAGTTTCTTCAAATTACCTCTCTCTTCTACAAGTTGGTGAAGGAGAGGAGGTCAAGCTCCAGGCCCAGGATGGAAGGAATCTTTGAAGATGCACCCCTGCCTAGGGACAAACTTTCCAGATGTCATTGCCACCCCCAGTGTACCTTGGAGAGCTGCACCCCACTTTGTTGTTGCTTTGTGTCTTCAAGTCAGTTCTGACTTACAGCGACCCTCAGGCGAACCGATCACAGGTTTTTCTTGTCAGGTTTCTTCAGATGGGGTTTATCATTGCCTTCCTCTGAGGCTGAGAGAGTGTGACTTGCCCAAGGTCACCCAGTGGGCTTGCATGACTGAACAGGATTCAAACCCTGGTTTCCAGAGTCATAATCCTACGCTCAAACCGCTATATCACACTGGCTCCATTTTATGCAAGGGACATGATTTTACTATGCCACTGCATTTAATGGGACTTGAGTATCCTCAGATTTTGGTATCCATGGAGGGTCCTGGAACCAAATCCTAGCAGATACGAAGGGATACTGGTTACTGGATACCAATTGCAATTACAATCACAACGTAAGTCCCCTGCCTCAATTTTTTTCAATGAAAATTTTAAAAAATCTATACTGAATGGAAAACATATCCACTGTCCCCAAAGTTCCCTGTGTCCAGTGAGGTGCCATTCCTGGGATTGATTGTAGGAATGTTCTGCCCGTTCTGCTCTGTAGCATTTCAGCCTTAGATGCAACCTTAAAGCCCTAATGAAAGGCACCAAACTGGTGCAAATGCAACATAGACATTCCACTATAAAGAGTTTGCCCTTTTGATCCCTTCTAAAGAGATAACTGCAAATCCTGCTACCTTGTTCAAAGTGAAAAGAGCTAATCCTTATCCCTGACAGCTGCAACTCTTCTCCAGCTCTCCTTTTCCTTCCAAACCGTCTCTCTTTTAGGGTTTTCCTACTGGTTGAGCCAAACCAATAATTCACAACATGGTGTTGTGGTTTGAGTGTGGGACTATGACTCTGGAGATCAGGGTTTGTTTCTCTGCTTGGCTATGAAACCCCACTGGGAGATCTTGGGAAAGTCATACGCTCTCAGTCTCAGACAACATCATGATAGGTTCTCCTTACGGTCATCGTTTAGTCAGAAACAACTTGAAGTGCAGCAACAACAACAACAACAATAGGGGTTAGTACTTGGGTGTGAAACCATTAACTGGTGCTATAGTAGGCTATATTTCAGAGCAAGGCAATGGCAAACCACCTCTGAGTATTTCTTGCCTGTGAAAACAGAAACTCATGGGGTCTCCCCAAGTTAAGATAGGCAATGTGAAGGCGCGCACACACACGCGCGCACTTCTCTAAGGTTGTTGGGGTTTGGTTTTTTGCAAGACATATCCAAAGGATATTGACTTCCTCCTTGGCTTCCACTCTCAGCCCCAGTAAACTCCATTATTAGTTTTAATAATAATAATAATAATTATTATTATTATTATTATTACTTGCCCCTCCTCACGGCTCGAGCCAGGTTACAACATAGTTAAAACACAATCATTACATAAAATACACATATTAAGCTGCATCTTCAATGCAATATTTATATTACAATACAGTACAATATTTATATTACAATATATTACAATAATTAAATATGAAATTCATGTTTAAAATTCAAGATTAAAAATTGCCTGGTCATCATAAGTCAGAAACAACTTGAAGGAACACAAGAACAACAACAACAACAACACTTTTGTAGCTCTTCATCCCACTTCTTTGGATGACTGGATGGATCTTTTTGGCCATCCTAGGCTGCCCGGTTGTAGGGTGTCCAGATGTCATAACCAAAGAGGAGGACAAGGCACTGTAAAATGTAGGACATTCAAGAAAAATATCGGAATTTACAAAATAAAAGCTAAAAAGACGATCTTAAGTATAAATCCATGCTTCTCAGTCATGTTCAAAACAGGAAATTTTGGAATTCCTCCTGGACAGAAGATTGAAATGTAGGACATGTCCTGGAAAAGGAGGACACCTGGTCACCCGAAACTGTAGCAGGAAGCTAAGTAGGATCAGCCCTAGTTAGTACTTAGATGGGAGACCACCAAATGATAGCAGGCGGTGTAGGCTATATGTCAAAGGAAGGGATGAGCAAAACTACCTCTGAGTATTCCTTGCCCAAGAAAACCTGAGGAAATTCATGGGGCCGCCATAGGTCCATAGCAGACTTGAAGGCACACATGCACACAATATAAAACACAAGCCTAGATACCCTCACGGCACCAGATCCCAGCTGATCTTGGATGCTAAGCAGGGTCAGCCCTGGTTAGTACTTGGATGGGAGACTGCCAACAAATACAGATGTTGCAGGCGCCATTTCAGAGGAAGAAATTGGTAAAACCACCTCCTTGGTCAATCGGAAGAGGTGGGATATAAATATATATTTATTATTATTATTATTATAGGGGGAGCGAGAAAGTGGAACGTTTTAAAAACAGCTTGAAAAGTGGGATGGCGCTGGATTGATTTGGACTATCTCTGCCAAATCTGGACATTTGGAGGGCAAAGGAGGGTGTCTGGTCACCAGATGGGGATAGCTGGACTAACAACAACAACAACAACAACAATAATAATAAATTTTATTTATATGCCATCTCTTCCCATAGGATCAAGGTGGCTTATAATCACAATAAGATACAGTGCAATACTACAATAATAAAACCCAACACATCCAATACAACTCTAATAAATTCATGCAGTATAAATAAACCCCCTCCCCTCCCTCCTTACATATATAACATAATTTCTAATATAACAATAATGAAATATAAAATAAATCATTAAAACCATTAATTAAAACCAATCGAGACATGTTAGATAACCAATAGGGCATGATCAAAATGATGGCCCATATCAATGGGGTGACCGAATGCATTATTCAGGGACGGCCTGCCAGAAGATTTAAACTCCCAAACAGGGGTAGTCCTTCCATACGGCAGCTCCCAGCAGCCTTAGCCAACATCGGCAAAGACAAGGGATGCTGGGGACAGCAGTCAGTCGAGAAGAACTGAAGAGCTGCCCTGATCCATCCATCCTCCAGAGCTGGGTTTTGCAGGCCTAGGGATGCTGCTTGCATTGGAAGATGCTTTCCAGCAGAGAGCGCTTCCAGCCCAGTCCAGGCCTCTGGCCCACAGCTGATGATGTTCCTGGACCTTTGGGGTGTAAACAACTCCCCCCAGCCAGACATGTCAGCTTGCACTCCCTAACATCAGGCTGGGGAGGAGGAACAAAGGGACCGCTTGTTTGCCTTTGCACTGGTCTGATGTGCCCAGAGCTGTTTTCTGGGATTTTTGCAATAACAGCCCATCTGCCAAGCCAGGGGTGTGGAGGCGGGAAGGGCGAGAGAACAGTGTGCTGGCAAAGGAGGAGAAAGGCCAATCCAATCCCCCTGGCTTTACAGCAATGGGAGCCTCTGGGATTTTCCTCTTTGCTGGGCTTGCCTGGTGCTTTGCAGACCTTCTACATGGTTGGAAACAGCCCATTGAAGAACACAGATATAAATCTGGAAAGGCACATGAACCCTTCCTAGGTTTGCACTGCAGAGAGATGCAGCTTGCAGAATTCTCTTGAGGGCAATAAGCAGCTTGCAGAATTCCCTTGATTCAAGGTGACTAGGGCCTGATTCTCACTATCTTTTAAACCGGATCACAAATCAGTTTGAACCAGTTCAAATGACCCTTAGTCATTTGAGTCGATTCGCTGAAGCAATTCAGAGAGAGACAGCCATGCACTGGACCCATTTAACCCGTGTCTCTTTGATGCTGATGTTTCCGGGTCTTTTTGGATAAATTGATTCTGTGCAAGTGTGAACTAGATGCGGATCGGAATCGATTTAAATTTGCCTTTCGGCTGGCTGGAATGGGTCCATTTTGAACCAATTCATTCATGAATGTGAACCACAAGTGGATTATTTTACAATGAAAAAAATGCAAGTCAGGGCAAATGTAATGGGAACCATGCTCCGCTGTCGAATCGATCCATCGATTCAGATCACAAACATTTTTTTGTAAGTGAGAATGAGGCCCAGATGTCATAACTGTAAATGAGGAGAAGGCACCACAAAATGCAGGCCAGTGAAGAAAAAATTAGGACGTTACCGAATAAAAGCTAAAAACACTAATATAACTAAAAAGTCATGCTCCTTAGTCACGTACAAAATGGAGGAGATTTTGAAATCCCTCCTGGACAGAAAGTTGAAATGTCCTGGGAAAGGTGGGCATGTCCTGGAAAAGGAGGATACCTGGTCACTCTGCCTTGATGCAAGATTTGCCTGTGGGTAGAATCTGGGTGTCTGAAATGCAACTAGAAACTTGGCAAGGCAGTCACAATTCTCATAGGGCAAGTGCAAAGTCTGAGGAACTTCTTTCTTTCTTTCTTTCTTTTGGATTGCAATGCCAGCTTCTGGAGGGGGGATTCTGAGAGTTGCAATCCAAAAGAAAAAAGAAGAAGAACTGATTAAGAAGCAGTCATATGTGATAGGTGTTGTGCCATGCATGAGTAGAAGGCATGCTCAGGTTTAATAAGTACAGGTTGAGTTTCCTTTATCCAAAATGCTTGGGTTTTGGATTTTGGAATATTTTGGATTTTGAAATATCTGCATATACAAAATGAGATGTCTTGGAGATGGGACTAAGAGTATACACATGTACACTGGGCTGTAGAGGCTCAAGCTCCATGTGAAATTCAATGTACTTTGCACCTGCACTGGGGTGGCCCTCTGCCTTCTCCTGGTCTCCTGTGGGGTTCAAAGGTCTGGTTTACTGGATGTTTGAAGTAATGTGCAGGAATATTCACTCCTGCTCCACTCCTGTGAGGTTACTTTAGGTTGGGGGTGTGGATCTTGTAGGTGCCTTGAGTTGTTGTTTGATTGCAACACCCAGCATGCCTCAGTGCTACCTGCTGGGGTTACTGGGAACTGCAACCCAACAACATCCAAAGGGCTGCATGATGCCTTCCCCCTCCAATGTAGACCTAGTCTGTCAAGACCAGGGACAGGAATCATGTGGCCCTGTCCTTGTTTTTGGACTGCAATTCCCAGCAGTCATAGCCAACAGTGGAAGCTGCAGTTCACTAACATCTGAAGGGCTGGATGATGCTCGCCTGCTGAGTGCCTTCAAGTTATTTCCAGCTTAGGGCAACCCTAACTTTTCTTGGCCAGATTTCTCCAAAAAGTGTTTGCCCTTACCTTCCTCTGAGGCTGAGAGAGTGTGACTTGCCCAAGGTCACCCAGTGGGTTTCCATGACTGAGCAGGGATCCAAACCCTGTCCTCTAGAACTGTAATTCAATGCTCAAACCATTACACCATGGTGACTTTTACTATATCTATCAGCAATTTACCAAAGTGTAAGCAATTAGCTTACACTTTGTAAACCGCTTAGTACATTGGTAAGCGGTATAGAAATGTACTTGCTATTGCTATTGCTAAAGTCTTAGAGCTGGAAAATTTTGCTCTTTTTAGTTTATTTATTTCAATTCCCCAGAGGCCCCAGCCAGGATTTTGGAGTAGTAGGCCAAAACGGCAACATCCCCACCCTTCCCTGAGGTCTTTCCCAAGACCTGCTTGTTGTATGTATTGTGTGCCTTCAAGTCATCTTATGGTTTTCTTGGCGAGATTTGTTCAGAGGAGGTTTTCCATTGCTTTCCCCTGAGGCTGAGAAAGTGTGACTTGCCCAAGGCCACCCAGTGGGTTTCATGGCAGAGTGGTGATTGAACCCTGGTCTCTAGAGTCGTGGTCTAGCACTCAAACCACTAGGCCACTCTGGTTCTACCGAGATCCTTTGAAACAAGAGACGTGCAGGAGAGAACCAGTGACCTTCTACATCCAAGGCATGGGTTTTGCAGCTGAGCTGTGCCCCCCTTCCCTCCACCTTGGGGTATTTGTCAATCCTGGCTCATGGGCAGCTGACTCACCACCATGATGCACATGTCCCCCACTTACCTCCTTGTTCTCTGCTGCTCCAGTTAGCCCAGAATAACCAACCTCTGAACTCAACCCTTCTAATCTGGATTAGAATCCTGATTCTAGTGCGTGCACATCATTCTTCCACCCCTTTTGACAACTAGTGTGACTTAATAATAACCAAAGAAAAGGCCATTATTTTTGCATGTTTTGAGCAAGGCCTCTTTTGGGATCCCAACTCACAGCATCCTCCAGCCAGCATGCTTGCTGGGGATTCTGGGACCTGGAGTTGAAAAAACAAGTTATTTTCCCAAACACTTAGTTTTCACCAGGGACGTAGCTGTTGTTCTTGTTTTGTGACTTCGTTGTTTCCGACTGATGGCAAACCTACCATGGGGTTTTCTTGGCAAGGTTTGTTCAGAGGAGGTTTGCCCTTGTCTTCTTCTGAGGCTGAGTATGTGACTAGGAGAAAGGAAATGAAGATATTGGCCTACATGTAATAATTCTGCCCATCCCAATGAAATTTTCCTTCAATTCTTACATTTCTAGCATTCCAGAGAGATCCTGAAAATTGTTCACACCTAGAATTTTTCTATTTGCAGTATTCCCATCCCTTTGGTAATGTTGCATTTGCCTGTGTTCCCAGTCTTTTTTCTTTGGAAGCCTAAACTGCATTTCTAAATGCTCAGCTGAAGTTTTAAGTCACTGTGATGCTGGAGATCTGGAGAGGTGAAGGAAAATGTCCTTTGGGAAGGCAGAATTCTTACTTAGAGGGGAAATGCCCCTATAGCCCTGATTTTCACCAGTTGTTTTTGCTGCAGGGTCCAATGGGGCACAGCCCAGTCAAGAGGTTCTAATTTGATAATTCAGTAATCTCAACACCTGAGCTCAAGGTTTTGGCTTTCCACCTCGAAGCAATGGGGACTTGCCCAAGGCTGGGCCAATCAAGTCCCCCCCGTCCAACAGCATCACTGTAACCACTGCGCATCATGCATTAGTCATGTGGATGCTAGAGCCGGTGTTCGTGCCAGGTAATTTTAGGGCAACATTATCCAGGTTTCTCAAAGCTAAGACACATTTTCCTTCCCTTCTGAATTAAAATGGAAGGTACGCTATACTCTTCCCTGCCGCCTTTCCTTCCATTGGGGAGAAGGAGTTTACTTTTCATAGAATTGTATATTTTCAGAAGTGATGAAAAGACTTTTGGGAGTTTCTAATACTTAGGCTTTCCAACTCCAAGGGAAGTCCAGAGCAGTGATAGAGTCCTAGAATCCTAGAGTTGGAAGAGACTGCAAGGGCCATCCACTTTAACCCCCTTCTGCCATGCAGGGTCTCTCAGTAAAGCATAGCTGAGAGATGGCCATCCAGCCTCTGTTTAAAGATCTCCATCACTTTTTGAGGGAGAGTCTTCCTCTGTTGAACAGCCCTTACTCTCAGGGTATTCCTCCTAATATTGAGCTGGAATTTCTTTTCCTGGAGCTTGCATCCATTGTTCTGTATCCTGTTCTCTGAAGCAGCAGAAAACAAGCTTGCTCCCTCCTCAATATGGCATCCCTTCAAATATTTAGACAAGGCTATCATATCACCTGCTAACCTTCTCTTCTCCAGGCTAAACATCCCCAGCTCCCTGAGTCTTTCCTCATAGGGCACGGTTTCCAGACCTTTCACCATTTTAGTCACCCTCCTCTGGACACACTGCAGTTTCTCAATGTCCTTTTTGAATTGTGGACACATCATTATTCCAGGTGGGGCCTGACCAAAGCAAAATAGAGTGGCACTATTAGTTCCCTTTCTAGACAATATACTTCTATTGATGAAACCTAAAATCACATTGGCCTTTTTAGCTGCTGCATCGTGCTGTTGACTCGTGTCCAACTTGTGGTCTCATAGATCACCTTTACACCTTAAATAATAATAAATAAATAATAAAATGTTTATTTATATACCGCCCTATCAAATACCAGGGCGGTGTACAACATCAATACAATACATAATACATAATTAATACAGATTAAAAACACAATTCTGCCAGCGGCCACACTGGCAGGGGGAGGATCAAAGCATAGTCGGGGTAGGTGTTAGGAGAATGCCTGCTCAAATAGTAGGGTCTTCAATCCTTTCCTGAATTGGGCTAAGGAGGCGACAGCACGGAGCTCGACTGGTAGCGAGTTCCAGAGGTTAGGGGCCAAGATGGTAAAGGCCTTCTTTGATGTAGATATTAACCTTGCCTCTGGCACGCTTAAACGCAACTGTCCAGATGATTGCGGCGGAAATATGGGGAAGCGTCCTCTAGTAACACTGGGCCCAAGCATTTCGGGCGTTATAGGTAGACCACACCTTGTATTGCGCCGGAAGCGAATAGGCGCCAAAGGGAGATCTTTTGAGCACTGGGTTGATGTGATGAACTGGGCCCTGGACGTGCCAGTGAACCATCGGGCTCATTTCTGCACTAAATTGTAGGCTCCGGGAAATGGTACAAAGGTTGCCCCATGGATACGCGTTGCAGAAATCCAAAGCGAGAGGTACCAAGCATGTAAACAACCGTTTCAGGTTCCGCCGGCCGGTAAGGGACGCAGTTGGCGTAGCGGCCGAAGCTGAGAACAAGCACTCATGACTGTCGAGTCCACCGATTGTAAATTGAGCGACGAGGTCCAAGAGCACCCACAAACGACGTACCAGAGTCTTCACGGGGAGCGTGACCCCGTTTCAGAAAAGGTGGACCAACGCCATCCCTGGGCCAGGGGAACCTATCACTAGTACTTCCGTTTTCCTCTGATTCAGGCTGAGGCTGTTGTTCCCTCATCCAATCGCAGTACCGACGTCCAGGCAGACCACGAGAGGAGAGATGCCAACCCAGGTCACTCATCAGCGGGGACCAAAGAAAGACTATTTTGGTGTCACAGCGTACTGATAACCCGCGCCCCATGTTCCTCCAGTGATCTCTCCCCTCCAAGCGGTTTCAGTAAATGTTGAAGAGCATGGAGACAGAATGGCCCCTTGAGGGGGACCCCCAGATGGTAGGGGCCTCTTCATCGAGCAAACGTCTACAGCTGCCCATCTGGACCTCCCAGAGAGGTGGATCGGAACCACCTGGAGCGCAGTGCCCCCGATTCCACCTCCCAACCCTGGCAGCGCCCCAGAGGATACCATGGTCTATGGAATCGAAAGCCGCTGAGATGTCCAAGAAGCACTAACAGGGAAACAACGCTCCCCTGTCAATGCCCAGCGGAATCATCGACCAGGCGACCATGGCCGTCACAACCCCGGTAGCCCCCCGAAAGCCGGTTTGAAAGGATCAATACTCCGTTTCCCTCCAGGATCGAGGGAAGCTGGATTGCAACAACGACCTCTCGATCACCTGTCCAAAAATGGCAATACGAGAACAGGCCGATAATTATTATGCACAGGGGGTCGGAGAAGGCTTTTCAGCATAGGTTTTACAATGGCCAATTTTAAGCTGGATGTGGAATTGTCCTTCCCCCATAATGATTTATAATCGATGCAAGTAAAGAGAATACTGCCGGGCCCCCCTGAGCCGCTAGCCTGAGGGACAGGATCGAGAGAGCAGGTCGTCTTCCCGAACCTTCCAAATCTGGTCCACATCCTCTACTCACAGACTCCAACTGATCCAGTCTAATCGAGTCCACGGAAGCTATGGATATACCTCTTTTTCTAGTTCTGCTCTAATACTGGGTTCAAGAACCTTCGCTTATTCCGAGAGATTTAGCCGAGAAGAAGTTGTGCAATGGTCACACCAAAGCAGGCCCTTGGGTGGTTCAAGGATCTGGTTCAGGGAGGAGGTGCGGAGTCAGCTCGCCATCACAACCCTACACTCTTGCCCGGACGGTGACTCCGCGAACGCTATAACGTGCATCTAGAACGAGTTCTTAGCTGCACGCATCGCCTCTTGTGAAGCAGGTTCCTCCCTCCTATATCTATGGATTTATGTTTTCTGACCCTAAGTGCAGTGCCCTTACCTTTCTTGGATGACTCATAGACCCACAGCAGCTGCTTGGAAAATGTGGCAATCACCAGGTGTGTCAAGGGATATACACTTGCATAGTCCAGAGAAAGCAAGTGTGGCGTCATTTGGGCTCCCAGAGAACGAGGGTTCAGATATCTGCTCACAGGGAATCCGGCTAGGTGACCGTGGGCAATCATACTCTCTCAGCGCGCAGGGGAAGGCAAGGGTAAAGTTCCTCTGATAAAGCTTGAAAGCCCCTACTGCAGTCTGGCGCTTACTGTTACGAGAACTTGGGAGGCCTGAGATACAAAACACTGGAATCTACGCAACGGTGACTTTAAAACATTACCACACAAAAAGAAGTCCGTTTGCAATTCTGGAACATACCTGATCTGAATGTTGAAATTTAAACAGATTGAGCCGTCAGTGGCTTGGAGGTTTTCTTGCCAAAGGATTTCTGGACTAGGAAGAAACCTCAGAAGACACTTTGTTTTGTTGTAAGTTGCCTTCAAGTCACTTCTGACTTGGTGGAACTCCAAGCCAAACCGATCACATGGTTTCCTTGCCAAGAGTTGTTCAGAGCAGATTGCTTTGCCGCCTTTAACTGGATGTGACTTGTCCAAAGTCCCAGTAAGATGTCATGCGGATCCCCGCAGGGTCCCTCTGCCCGCCAAGTCTGGGTAGAGGAATGTGTCCATCCCTATAAATATGGTTGCACACATCAAGCGAATCTGGTTCAGTGGGAGTAAGGGGGTTGTATGGTTTGAATCTGGGCTAGACCCTGCTGGCAGGTTTTGATTTCTTGCCTCAGGTTTTGAAACACACTGGGAGATGGGCTTGACCAACACCGCTGCTCTCTCAGCCTCAGGGGAAGCAGGCAGAAACTCTTGTGACTAAGCTCGGCGAGAGAAAACCCTGACCAGGGTCATTGCAAATCAAGATTTGACTTGAAGGCACAACAAAAATTGATCCTGGGACCAGCTGGTACAGGCACACATGGGAATCGGGTGGTTGGATACAAAGAAAAAAGTACGTTCCCAAGATCGGCAGAGCATGTGATCTGTGTTCCACCACCAATGGAATGGATTTGCAATGCCACCAGTACGATTCAGTCGCCATCGGAGTGTGAGAAGATCGTGGGGGAAAAAGCAACCCCAAGTTTGCAAAGCATTGACTGACCTGAGGCCCAGAAAAGAAGGAGGGCGCCTTTACCCCTGACCTACTTGGTTTAAGGAGCCCTGGTGCACAGGTGGGTTAAATTCCTGTACTGCAGCCAATCACTCACAAACCAGAGGTTGCGAGTTCATACCAGCGTAAAGGGCTCAGGCCTCGACTCAGGCGTTGCATCCTTCTGAGGAGTCACTAAAATGATCCCCAATTGGGGAGCAATTAGCTTACGTGTCACCGCTGTAGGGGTCCTTAAATACACTGAGAAGTGGTATAGAAATAGACTGCTTTGCTATCTCCCGGCCTCCTCCTCACCCAACATCATCTTTCTCTCTTATGTCCTTCTTGTCCCACATGTTTCCACCGCAAGGCCACACACACTGGAGAAGTGAAGGCAAAGCAACTCCACGCATCTGACATGCACATAACCCGGGCAGGGCTTCTCGCCAAGTGGGGACTAGGCCAAGAACGAGTGAAAAGTAGGCAGGGAAAGCAGGAGAAGATGAGGAGGCTGGCCATGCACCCAGGGTCATTCCTGTCACCTGGGGGAAAGCGATCCGGATCTCTTCTTGGCTCGCCCTCGTGCCACTCTCCGCCCACAGCTGACCTCTGGATCGACTTCCTTGGCCTGACCTTTTTTCCGTCCCAGGTCCCCTGCTTTCCTGCGGCTGTATCAAAAACCCAAGCACATACAAAGAGTGTTCAGCCTCAACCCTGTTTTGTGGTCTTTCTTTTCTTTCGTGGCACACTTTCAACAACTTTCCCCCCCTGCACACATGAAAAAACAAAATCTGTGTGGCCATCTCTCTTAATAGCCAGAAATGAGTGAATGTGAAGTAATAAAGGTTTTGCTGCATTTCACATCGTGTGCCTTCATGACATACCAAAATAGGCCTACTTGATTTTGCCAACCTGGGTCTGTGTAAAACGGGGTAAGGAGGTCCCCCTATCTAGGATCCAAACCTTGGGGCGGTTTTTTAGACTGACACACACCCCCACAACACACTGCTTCTTTTATCCTTTTGGGGGCAAAAAGAGGGGATGAATTTACCTTTCCTGGAAGCCTCCTGGGAGCAAACCTCACTTGTAAAATAGGTTGTCAGGCATCCCGTCACTTTTTTTTTTCCAAACCATAGATTGACTTCAACAGGTTAGGTTTTTTCTTGCACTTTTGGCAATCTTTAGCTTCCCAACAATGTCCCAGGGTAGAAAACGGGCCCGAAATCTTGCCAATTGCACCGACTTGATGTAACCCCATATGAATCCTACTCCTACTGTGTTAGGATCCTTTAGGATTTTCAGCTCCTGGCACCACATAGAAATTGTGCTGTGATCCGCACACAGAAAGCATGTACTATAGCTCTGGACATGCCATCAAGAGTTACGCTGCCTTTACCCATCCTCATGCGCTCTTTATCCCCTCCCTAACAAGGTGGCCCTTTGGACTAAAACCCCAGCATCCTCAGCCAAAATGAAGAACAATCACATTGAGGAGCGGCTCTGTGGAGATGGAGGATCTTTAGATTAGGAAGTGGAAGGGCCCCCCATGCCATGGATTCCATTCTTTCTCACAGGGAACGCACTAGAGCATGCCTCAACAGGAGCTGTTCATCTCCTGTGAACGTGCCCAAAGGGACATAGGCAGTTTGATCTACTGCCCAACACCTCTTACGTCAAAGAGTTCTTCCAATTCTCAGTCAAAATCGATTCTCCGGAACGTAAAACAATTAAGACGGGTCCCTACCCTCTGAGGCAGCAGAGAACAAACTTGTCTGTCTCCTCGGTGGACAGCCCGAAAAGATCAGAGGATCGTCCAACCCCTCACCCTACCGTTCACCTCACCAAGATAACAGGTTCAGCTCCTTCAACATCTCCGCATAGGTTTTCTTAGCCGACATCATATATCATCCCTTTAAAATAACACCCTCTCTGAACCCACATCCAACCTATATAATATTCTTTCTGAAAATGAGCCGACCAGAACTGAACACAGTACGCCAGATAGGCCTGACCAAGGAAGATTATAGCCAGACTATTACTTTCGTTTGATGGAAAAATATGGGGGTGTTTATGTGGCCTTCCTGAGGGGCTCTCACTTCAGACTTTTGCAAAAGCATTCCCAAGGCCGAAAGATGGTCTTTAAAATGTGCAGAATTTGGGAGGACAACCCAGACTCAACAGGTGAAGCACTCAACATTTTTAGAACTCCAAACTTTCCATTCACCACACAAAATAACAGTTCGGAGGCCTGAACACAAACGGATGGCGAGTGATCGAAGGTTTCATCACAGACACTTTAATCAAAAGGGGCAGAGAGGCGCCCACGGCGGGGACAGCGCCACCCGCCCCCCATTGTGGTCCCCACTGCAGTTCCGCTGCTGGGACTTGTTCATGTAATGAGGTTAACTGGAGGGCTGGCAGGGAGCTGGGCAAGGGGAAGAGTACAGCCAACACACATAAATACAGACATACAGTAACAAAAATAGTATTTAATGGTACTGAATAAAACTACTCTTCGATATAGACAGCTGAGCCTGGAAAGTGCAGGAGCAAGAGAGGAAGGGCAAGCAACAGGCAACCAAAAAGTTCACAAGGGCGCCTCAGTTTCTGGGGAGGGACCCAAAATGGGGAGGCAGGGGAAGGATGGGCCCTGCCCAACAAGCTCAGCACAAAACATCTTTGGCCCATCATCCTCCAGGCGCCCCCATTCCCTTGCGCGGCGGAAGACCAAGGGTACCACACACATGCCCAAGCTTTGCCTCCCCGTCCCTCTCACCAAGTCGGTGTGGCCAACAGATTCCTCCGGTGCAGCTGTCTCAGCCACTGGTATGGGGTGCTAATCATGGCACCACTAGATGAGGCTGGCAATTATTGCAAAGCACGGAGGTGGCCATCAGACAAGGTCCAGCTCGTGTCGGGGCTGCCCACAACCTGGCAGTCAAGCCCCCATCCCTTCAAGAAGCGACGCCTGTTTCCATTCACAAACCACTTGCTGCCCATCCAGGAGTCCTTCCTTTCTCCAGGATCGCACATCTACAGGAGGACATATAAGCCTTTTGCAAGTGCCCCTGGCCGCGACATATTTGTCAGTAGCGATTTTGGCAATGCAAATAGCACCATCGCATCTGAGGAGCGTGGGAAGGCAGGGCAACACATCCCACTTACACCCCTTCTCACCCACCCCACCTCTCCTCCGAAGACTCACTGTTCTGCCTGGCCAGCACTTTCTGGTGACTCTCAGCTTTTCCTGGAAGTAGCTTGGGCCTCGGCCACTAAGCGGCGTCCCATAGACCACCCCTTGGCAATTAGCAGCTGATCGTAAACCTCCAAGGCTGCTCTGTTACGGACTTTCTTTCTCTCAGCTGCCCACTTATCTCTCCCAGCTTCTTCCTGCCTCATCCTGGCCACAAGCAAAATAGGAAACAATCCAGGCCTTCAACTTCCTACATAACGCTGATGTCCAGGCAGGAGTCCAAGGATTGATTCCTTCTCCATCTTCTCTCAAAGAAAGGGAACAAAATGGAGAGCCTTACAGCCCAAATCCTCCAACCGCCGTCACTGGCCATTGGGGATGGTATGGATGTTCGCATCTGCCACCCTCTACTTTGCTACTCCTGGTGGATGGTGCCCCCATTCCCATATGCCATGACCCCCGGCCCACTTGTCCCCAAGCACATACAAATCCCAGGCCAGTGTCAGCACATCGAAGAGCTGTTTTAAGAACAAAGTAACACAGAGCAATGTGGTCTTTCGTTCCATGTGGTGGGTGTGCATATAGGGGATTGCTGAAGAGAAATAGCGCTGTGACTTGGGATGTCCCTGAGCCGTGTTTGCATGATAAAGGTACAAAATGTCACAGAGAGAAGCAGGAGGGCAGCGAGGAAGTGGCTTGCAGGGAGAGAGAAGTCTGGGAAGTAATTGGGGGAGAGGTTTCTGTCCAGCCCTTTTTGCTGAGAGAGAAAGGACTTAAGATACTCTATACAAAAGGGCATGTCCAGTGCCAAAGTTTACTTTTTGTAAAAACAACCTGTACCCCAGCGGCATGCCCCCTCTTGCACAAACAATATGGGTTCTAAGCAAACTTTGGGCAGCAGCCAGGGCTGTGGGTGGCATCCTGTGATTAATCTTGTGAGAGAAAGGAAAGACCAGGACATTGACTGACCATCCGCGCCCCAACAAGGGAGCAGGAGGGAGAGTTTGGTAGCATTTGGGCAGGAAAAACCCATATATGGGTCCTCCTTGCCCAAGTTCCTACCTTCAGATCACCAAATGCTTCTCTCTTTTATGATGCCCACCCAGGCAACCTCTGCCTCATGATAGAATGTCTCGTCCCTGCTGTCCACAAGCAAAGCTCCAAACTGGCATTAGGATGGAGGGGTTCCTGTCCTCTGGCGTTTTTTGGGCCTGGAACATCCTCACATGGGGAGTAACGCAAACCATATGCTCTCGTCTCCACCTGGCGTTGCTCAGCTCAGAAGACTCTTTGTGCCAAGTGGGAGGGAAAAACATAGTTCTCTCTTACAAAAACCTATAGGCAGCGCTCTGCTTTCCACACCCCCTCAGGGGCTGGGCGAGTCGGAGTGGACATGAAACACAGTCAAGATATATACTAGGTCTGTGGGTCAATGTGACTGACACGATCGGTATGCCAGCTGTTGTCCTGAAGGGTGGGGCCAGTAGACAAGACACCCAAATGTGTGGGTGTGGTGTGTGTGAGTCGCAAAAGTACCCCCTAGTTGTGTGGGAGATGTCTGTGGGGTACAGGCACCAGAGAGAGGTCCTGTGAGTTGTGTTTGGGGGTGGGAGAGACAAGGGTCAATGTGAGGAGGGGGTGTTGCAAATGAAGAGGCCTCTTTTAACAAGCCCCCCATCCCCCACCCGGAATGATCACAAGGCTGACCATAGGCATGGCGGGAAAGCACCAGCCGAGGCGGATGGAAGGAGATTCAGTCTCGGCTACGTGCGGCTCAGCAGGGAGCCCAGGAGGACCACACCAGCACAGTGGCCCCTTCAAGAGCCATTTTGAAGCTTCCTGCCTTTCTCCTGCCTGTTCGGCGGTCATGCAATAGAAAAAAACATCCACAACCGGCTGAAAGAGGAGAAGAAAGAACAGAGAGAGGAGGGTGAGATAGGAGCAAGGGGGTGGGGGATGCAAAGTTCAGAGGAGTCTAAAATCTGGTTGGGCTCCTCTCTCAATGAATCTAGCTGCAGTTTGCCTTACATTTAAAAAAGAAGTTATCTGAGTGTTGAAACCTGTCCCCTGGAACAAGTCCAGCTCCTTGATCAACCCTTGAA
>NC_056525.1:4050726-4051197 GCF_019175285.1 Sceloporus undulatus | reverse complement strand
TGCCCCATGTAGAGCGCGTTGCAGAAATCCAAACGAGAGGTTACCAGAGCATGTACAACCGTTTCAAGGTTCCTCCGGTCCAGGTAGGGACGCAGTTGGCGTATCTGCCGAAGCTGATAACAAGCACTCCTGACTGTCGCGTCCACCTGAGATGTAAGATGGAGCGACGAGTCAAGGAGCACCCCCAAACTACGTACAGAGTCCTTCACGGGGAGCGTGACCCCGTTCAGAACAGGTGGAACCACCGCCATCCCTGGGCCAGGGGAACCTATCACTAGTACTTCCGTTTTCTCTGGATTCAGGCTGAGTCTGTTTTCCCTCATCCAATCCATTACCGACTCCAGGCAGACCACGAGAGGAGAGATGCCAACCCCGGTCACTGCATCAGTCGGGGACATAGAGAAGACTATTTGGGTGTCATCAGCGTACTGATAACACTGCGCCCCATGTCTCCGGATGATCTCTCCCAGC
>NC_056525.1:4050281-4050626 GCF_019175285.1 Sceloporus undulatus | reverse complement strand
CATGTCTCCGGATGATCTCTCCCAGCGGTTTCATGTAAATGTTGAAGAGCATGGGAGACAGAATGGCCCCTTGAGGGACCCCAGATGTTAGGGGCCTCTCATCGGAGCACACGTCTCCCAGCTGCACCATCTGGGACCTCCCAGAGAGGTAGGATCGGAACCACTGGAGCGCAGTGCCCCCGATTCCCACCTCTGCCAGGCGCCCCAGAAGGATACCATGGTCTATGGTATCGAAAGCCGCTGAGATGTCCAAGAGCACTAACAGGGACACGCTTCCCCTGTCAATGCCCAGACGGAGATCATCGACCAAGGCGACCATGGCCGTCTCAACCCCGTAGCCCACCC
>NC_056525.1:4049264-4050256 GCF_019175285.1 Sceloporus undulatus | reverse complement strand
TCTGGCATTGACAGGGGAGCGTTGTTTCCCTGTTAGTGCTTCTTGGACATCTCAGCGGCTTTCGATTCCATAGACCATGGTATCCTCTGGGGCGCCTGCCAGGGTTGGGAGGTGGAATCGGGGGCACTGCGCTCCAGGTGGTTCCGATCCTACCGTCTCTGGAGCATCGACCAAGGCGACCATGGCCGTCTCAACCCCGTAGCCCACCCGAAAGCCGGTTTGAAATGGATCAAGATACTCCGTTTCCTCCAGGATCGATTGAAGCTGGATTGCAACCGCCCTCTCGATCACCTTTCCCAAAAATGGCAATAGCGAAACAGGCCGATAATTATTATGCAACAGGGGGTCGAGGGAAGGCTTTTTCAGCAGAGGTTTTACAATGGCCAATTTTAAGCTGGATGGAAATTGTCCTTCCCCCATAGATGTATTTATAATCCGATGCAGTAAAGAAATTACTGCCGGGCCCCCCCTGAGCCGCTAGCCATGAGGGACAGGGATCGAGAGAGCAGGTCGTCTTCCGAACACTTCCAAGAATCCTGTCCACATCCTCAGTACTCACAGACTCAAACTGATCCAGTCTAATCGAGTCCACGGAAGCTCTGGATACCTCTGTTCTAGGTTCTGCTCTAATACTGGGTTCAAGACCTTCGCTTATCCGAGAGATTTTATCCGCGAAGAAGTTGTTAAATTGGTCACAGCAGGCCTTGGTTGGTTCAAGGATCTGGTTCAGGGTAGGAGGTAGCTGAGTCAGCTCTCTCACAACCCTGAACAGCTCTGCCGGACGTGACTCCGCGGACGCGATACGTGCATCATAGAACGAGTTCTTAGCTGCACGCATCGCCTCTTGTTAAGCCAGGTGTCCCCCATCCTATATCTATGGATTTCATTTTTCTACCCTAAGTGCAGTGCCTTACCTTTCTGTGATGACTCAGAGACCCAACAGGCAGCTTCCTTGGAAGGTGGGCAACTCACAGGTGTGTCAATGGGATCAT